>NC_084995.1:10737171-10799671 GCF_963854185.1 Sardina pilchardus
CCTGACAATATGGAGGCTCTCCTTTCACCCAATGAAATCCCTCCACTCTACCCTGGCAGTCGTCTGAATGGCTACTGCACCTTGTATGATGTGGCGCCATTCAGAAGCAGGAAGAGTGAGGTAAGGACATACAGATATTGTTTTAAATATCTGTGCAGTGTATCTGTAAAATGTCTTGTTTTTTGCATGTCCATTCCAATCAACATGTTTCTTCAGGATCACAAAGGGAGGGTCATTTAATAGTTTTTTGGCCTGAAATATCAACAAACTTTTTCGAGATTCGTGGAGTGTGCCTTTAATCTCCAACTCCCCCCTGTCCTTTAAAACTCCCCCTGCCCTGTGCCTCTCTCCCAGGTGAGAGGGCGCTCGTACCGAGGCGCGTCCCGCGGGTCGCTGGGCTCTGTGTTCGGCCAGGTGCAGGACGAGCTGGCCAACCCGTCCGACGTGCTGCAGCAGCTGCTGGCGCTGCCGGGCGAGGAGGAGGACCTGGAGGAGGCCCTCAGGGAGATCTCCCGCGAAATCTCCTCCGAGTTCTCCTGCGCCAAGGCCTCCGACGTCGACAACAATAGCGCAGGTGACAGCTTGTGTCTAGTTCACACACATGCACAATCACATACACACACAAGCACACGTGTACTGTACATGCATACACACATACACACATGCACACACACACACACACACACACATACAGTATGTAAGCACGTGCACACACGCACATGCACACACACACATAAACGCACCCCTTTATACCCAGTTAACAGCAGACTTTTGCACTGTGCACCTGTTTCTCCCAGCCTTAGACCTGGAGCCCTACAGTGACGTGCGGCGGCGGATCGCGGAGGCGTCCTACGTGCAGGACCAGTACGTTCTGACCCGCTGCTCCATCAGCAGCGACCGCGGACTCCTCTCCGCCTCCCCTGCCGCCTCCGACTGGACCGGCCCCGGCCTGGACACGGGCTCCCTGCCCCAGGGGCTGGAGAAGGTGGCCCCCCCGGACACGCGCGGCCTCTCCCGCTGGGAGTCCCCCTGGCAGCACACCCCTCCCTCGGAGAACACCGACCCCAGCCCTGGGAAGGTGGGGGTTCTGAGGGAACAGCAACGCCTAGTTTTACTGCACAAAAAACACATGTTAGAGACACAACATATGGGGCTGTTGTTATAACACCTTCAGTGAATGTGAATGTAATGGTTGTTGATTAATGGTAGTTATTAATAAATCTGTGTCCACATTTGGTGTTGGTGCGCCAGCCCAGATCATGTATCCTCGGCAACACACGTAGACTACGAGTAATGATAAACTTTATCTGTTTTTAAATAGTTTAGAGTTGTGTGTGCTAAATGTCTAAGGTGAGTGTGTGTGGCTCTGATAATATCTTTGTTTCTCTCTGTGCTTGCTCATTGGCTACCTGCAGGCGGTCCGGCTGGCGGAGCGCGAGGAGTGTCGTCGCAGGCAGAGGGCGCTGGCGCGCTGTGCCATGTCCGCGCGCAGCTTCTCGTCTCCGCAGGGCGAGCTGGACATGCACCGGCTGCGGCGGGCGCTGGAGAAGGTCTCCTTCGACCAGGCGGTGGGCGGCCGGCTGGAGGAGAGCGACAGCGAGACGCAGCCCAGCCTCAGGGGGGCGCTGTCCCGCAGGAGCCTGACCGACTCCAGTGAGAACGCATACACACTCACACACACACACACACACACACACACACACACACACACACACACACACACACACACACACACACACACACACACACACACACACACACACACACACACACACACACACACACACACACACACACGCCTCTGAACTAGGCAACCAAATATCAACCCACCCACACATAAAGCATGCACTCCCACTAATATTCCTTCTCTCTCATTCTATTTCTCTCATTCTCTTTCTCTCTCTCTATCTCTCTCTCTGTGTCCGTCTCTCTCTCTCTCTATCTCTCTCTCTCTCTCTCTCTCTCTCTTTCTCTCTCTCTCTCTCTAGATGGCTTGCTTTTTCCAGCCTCCCCTCTAGATTGGGATGGCTTCACCGACCCGGAGTGCTTCTTTGCAGCCGCGCCGTCTGACGAGCCCCAGGCTCTGCAGGCCCGGTCCCTCATCCACGGCCTGCTGGGGGGCCGGCCCGTGTCCTGGGAGGTGGCTGTGGACCTGAGCCCACTCTGGGCCCCTCCGAGCCCCACACCCCCAGCGGCTGACCCCTGGGGAGAGGTTGTGCATCAGCTGGCCGCTCGCTCTGTGATCCGTGACTTTGAGAACATGGCGGAAAAAGAATCCGACATCGAGCATGGTGGGTATGAGCTGTTGAATGCCTCTTATCAACTTGCCACGTTCCTCACCTCTGGCCTCGTATCTCTATAGCTTTCACATTTCACACAAGACATTTATGCAGAGAGTAAGAAGTAAGTAAGAAGGGAAGTACTGCCCCCTGCTGTTGGAAAACGCAAATTACTTCTTTGAGTCCCTATAGGTCCCCTAACTGTAGAACATACTGTGAAATGTACATACATCTAGTTCATGTTATCTGAAAACACATTGTTGTGAAATGTATTAGTCACAACTGGCTAAAATCACCTGTTTTATGAATAAATGCTGAGACTTCAGTTCTTACTAGCTGTCATAGTTGTTTAGTTGTAAACCAAATGACCTATAGGTTCTACTACCTAGTCAGGCTTAAAATGTCTCCATGAAGAGCTCCCAGACATGTGTGCGTAGCGATGTCCTGCAGGCGCTAGCATATTAAGCGTGACCTTATCTGACTCACGGCAGCTCTCTCCTCCAGGGCCGGTGAAGAGGTACAGGATGAAGGCCATCCAGACCAGTAAGAGCTGCAACATCATCTGCATGTACACGGCCTTCACCGCCACCGACTCCAGCAGCAGCAGCAGCACCAGCAAGGGCCTGCAGGACCCACCCCAACCCCTCAGCTCAGGTAGCACCGCGAGCACGAGCTCTCACTCTACACACAGGCTGGAACATGGTCATGGTAAACTGAATGTGCATGAGTAATCATACTCTATTGGTTTCTACAAGTATAACCATCCTAATCATACATACATCTCAGTGCATATCTTTTATTGCTTTTTGGTATTTTTGTATTGCTTATGTTTATTGTTGCTTATATTCTTTAATGTTGTGTTATAGTATGTTATGATTCCATTATTATAATCTAATACATATTGTTATATCATAATAAGAGGAAATGATTGTGCTTGTAATTGTCGCTGTATAAGTAAAAGGTTGTTATTGTCATAACGGCAGCAGGCGTGCGTTTCGGGACGAGGCGCGGCTCCCATGCGGGCGGCAGCAGGAGGCAGAGGTCCTACTCGGTGGGGCTGGGACGCAGGCCGTCCAGCCGGGACAGTGAGGAGCTGGAGGACACCTTTACCTCCACAGGTATACCTACGGATGACACAAATGAAGTGGCCTAAAGGGAGTTCCTGAGTAACATTACAGTCACAGGCCTCATGATCATGTACACTTCATTTCAGACCATTTCAAAATGGGCTGAAGCTTCCTTGTCGTAAACAGTAAACAGACAAATATAATGCAGATACAGACACACAGAGAAATCTTGATAATAATAATAATAATAATTATAGCATATCATATAGAATATTGCTATGGCAATATATTTTACAGCATTGCATAATGATTGCATGTCTAGAACAATCTTTTAGAAAATATTAAAAAATATCAAGTAAATATCCACAATATTTGATGGAAAACAACCTCTCTCTTGATGAATCAATTCTCTCCCAGCTGTAGATTCGAGGTGCTATGTTTTCCCTCTCCCCACTACAGACAGAGACGACACCCCCGCCTCCCCCTGCAGCCTGACGTCCTGGGAGAGCAGTAAGTCATCGCGGGACGGACAGCACTGAGTCCTGGGTTACCTCGATCACAACATCTGCACTAGAGGACAGATAGCACTGAGTCCTGGGTTACATAGAGCAGAACATCTGCACTAGAGGACAGACAGCACTGAGTCCTGGGTTACATAGAGCAGCACATCTGCACTAGAGGACAGACAGCACTGAGTCCTGGGTTACATAGAGCAGCACATCTGCACTAGAGGACAGACAGCACTGAGTCCTGGGTTACATAGATAACAACATCTCCACTAGAGGACGGCACAGGATTTTATATCAACTGTGCTCCCTATACACTGTTAATAGAACTTACTTGTTGTATACTTGTAGAATGGTTACAGTCATACAAACTCAGTTTAAGGATATTGTTGATAAGTGTATGTTAATAACGATGAGTTGAACTGGGTATTTATATGTTAGGTTGCTGAGCAGAAGTGTTATGAGGACTACAGTATACACCCCCTGGATAAGAACAGAAATAACAATGAAATGTACCAAACAAAAACAAAAGCTGACACAGTGATTGAATTGAATAATTTGCTGCTGTCGGTGTGGAAAGAAAAACCTGAAACAAATTAGCTCCCCTGCCAAAACTGTGGACTGTTGTGGCATCGCTGGCATAAGTGTGCGCTTATCTGTGTGTGTGTGTGTGTGTGTGTGAGAGAGAGAGAGAGAGAGAGAGAGAGAGAGAGAGAGAGAGAGAGAGAGAGAGAGAGAGAGAGAGAGAGGGAGAGAGAGAGAGAGAGAGAGAGAGGCCGATGTGATGGATGATGACATTAACAGTGCTGTCTCAGGTACAGGCCCTGCCGCTCACCCTGCCAGCCCCTCCGGCACCTCCACCCGCTCACAGCGCTCCATAGAGAGCCGCTCCGTGGAGAGCTTCTTCGGCTCCAGGTGAGACCGCATCACACCTCAACACTGTAAAGGCTAGTGGCGGTTATCATCAAAAGGTGCCACTTAAACTCCTAGAGGTTTGATGTTGATTTAATGTGATCTATCCGCTATTTGCGCAGGTCTGTGCGTGGTAATGCTGAAAAATGTCCTAAACAATCCAAATGCTTCCTAAAACTGGGATTGGTATTTGTGGTTCAACTTTTTGTTCTGAGTAAATTGTACGGCACAAAACAGTAGGCCTACACAATGTACATTGTCTTCTTTGAGAGGGTAAGAGTCTAAACATGGAGGTCAAACCTCTACCAGGTTTGCTTCTAACGAACCACGAACACACCATGTATATGTCTCCTTGTACTCACAGTCCATAACTTTGATGACTGTGAACTCTCATCAAGTAGCAGCAATGTTTGGCCCTGTGAGACTGGTGTGTGTCTGCTCCTCAGGTTCAATCTGGGGAGGCTGATGTCCAGCAACGCCTCAGGAAAGCAGGCCGCCCTGAAGCCTCACTGTCTGTCTGCAGAGGCGGAGAAGCACACGGAGACAGACACCCCCAACTACCTGCCTCTGGTGAGCGGCCTTGACTTGATCACCTGATCAGAGAAACGCTTTCATGTGCAAAATGTTGGGGGAAAAACGAAAACGACCAGGATCTTCATGGGTTGCTTCATTGCTTGGCCATCTCTGTGACTCTGTGAAGCTATGATGAGTTGTGATCAAGTGATGAGGTAAAGAAACAGACATCTGGCCAACCCCCACTCATGTACATCTAATGGAGATAATATCAAAAGAGGAGATTGACAGCTGGGTTCCTTTCAGATCCTGGAAGTGTTAAGATAGACAAGAGAAGGAACATACCCTCTTGTAGATTGTATGTCGCCAATTGTAGATCATGACCGATTAGTTTGGTTTCTCAACTGTGAATATATTGCATCTGTGTTGTCCTGTTTCCTCACAGGTGCATCTGCAGTTGGCTTCCGGTGCTTTCTGTCTGAACGAGTCCTACTCTGAGTGCATCCAGATCCCTCTGGAGCGTCTGAAGAGGGCGTCCCCCTACACCAGCCACCGCAGCAGCCTGAGCCCCCCCATCCGCTGCACCTCTCCCCCAGCCAACCCAGAGGAGACGCCGGCCCCGAACCAGGCTCCAGCTCCAGCCCTGGCCCCTGGCCTCACCAGGGTGTCTGCAAGGCCCAGTGTGGGGGGCTGCCTTGAGGCTGACACTGTCCTCTCCGAACCCCTCAGCTCAGAAGAGGGCTCCCCGGAGCTGGCTGGTGGGGTCCCCCAAGCGGACAGCGGGCGCGGGTCGGAGACAGATATGTGCGAAGGGTCCCTTCTGGAGCCTGCTGAGCTGCCAGGGGATGCGGCGCTGGCCCGGCTGGACCTGGAGAGCCTGAGCTGGGCCACAGCGGTGGCCTTGGCCTGGCTGGAGCACCGGTGCGCCGGCTACTTCGTGGAGTGGGAGCTGATCGCTGCCAAGGCGGATTTCTGGCTGCGTGGCCAGCTGCTGCCCGAAGGACTAGACCTGGCGGGGCTTAAGGCGGCCGCACGGCAGCTGTTCCTGCTGCTGCGCCACTGGGACGAGAACATCCAGCTCAACATGCTGTGCTACAACCCCAACAACATGTGATCCACGCTATGCTATGCTACAACTCAAACAACATGTGATCCACGCTATGCTATGCTGTCCTAAAACCCAACAACACATGATCCACTTTACACTATGCTATGCCACAACTCCAGCAACATGTGATCCACACTATGCTATGCTACAACCCAAACAACATGTGATCCATGCTGTGCAATGCTATGTTATGCTACAACCCAAACAACATGTGATCCACGCTGTGCTATGCTGTGCTACAACCCCAACATGTGATTCACCCTATGCTATGCTGCAACCCCAACATGTGATCCACTCAATGCTATGCTATGCTTCATGCTATAGGGTACTACTGCTTCACCATGTAAAGGTGAGGTTTCTGCAGCTGTATGCCTCAGCTTTACTGCTGCAACCTCAGTAGCATGATTAAGCACATGGGGTTCCAGCTACCACACCAACTGCAAGCCCAAAAACATGAAATTAAAGCTTTGCTATGCTGCTACAACCAAATACAATGCTACTGCGGTGCTACTACGCTACTACTGCAATAACCACATAACACTACAATTCTCATGTTCCTGCCATGTGCGATTTGGGCTACACTAAGCCTACGACTTGGAAATATGATTGAAGCAATGCTTCTGCATTTTTTCTTTTCTTTTGACTTCTTTTATCAGCTTTTGCATTCAATTGAGATAGGACAGTAGAGATTGACAGATGGTGCCTCTCAACATATCTCCTCGATCCTCAAGGGGCATTCCCACTGATCTATAACTAAAACTGGATAGACTATCCCATTGTTGCTGCCCCATCTTTCTTTATGTAGATCAGTGAGGATCGAGGCCCGAGGAGGAAGGGAGGATGTATAAACGCTGAATGAGAGGCACCCAGAGCATGCGTGGGAGAGAGAGAGATGGGAGTAGAACGTGCACACGGCCATAAGGGTCAAAGGGCACTTAAACCCTACTGTGGTGTGGATGCTGCTCCACAGCTGCCCTCAAGTCCTACAACTCCTAAAATGTGATTCAAAGTGTCCTACCGTTGCCATTGCCTTGAGATTCAGGCTAATTAAGTGCTATTCTTATATCCTCTTCACTACAGGCTGTACTTGTTCAAGTCAATCTTTAGTTCTTTTTTCAACTTTATATTTGTTTCCTTGACCTTTTTAACTAGGTAGAATAAATGTACTTTGTATTACTTCATTTTAAGCTTTTGACACTTGCCGAATTGCTGTTAACAAACCGACAATCAATGAAGATCACATGAGATCTCACCACTGCCAAAGAGTGAACACTCAGTCATTCATCCATCCATCCACCCATAAGACACCACTTCAGTGACTTTCACAACCAATGAATACAAACACATCTTGATTTATACTTTGAATGTCAATGTTGCTTTAGACTCTATCGTATGGATCCCTTATTTTTCATCAGCCTGTGTCTCATGTACAAACATGCAACACACACATTGTAAATGAGTTTTGGACTGAGATTTTCTTTATTTTTTTTTCAATCTTTACACAGCTATTAAATAAAAGCAAAAACTCAGGTCTATGTTTGGAATTAGCTGTGGATGTCATGCAAATCAATCACACACTCCACACAAAATGGGGATTAACTGCCAGTCAACACAAACAAACGTCTACTTCAAATTCCCTAAGCGAAGTAAATCACCTAGTCTAAATAGTTACCAATTTGCAAGCAACATATTTTTCAGAAATACATCATAAATTCATAAATCCTACTCCGTCCCAAGTCTGCATTGAATACTCTGACCCTATTCCTGAAACATACAGTATCTCTATGTCAGAATTCCACTGGCAAACGCATCCTCGGGAGCATTAAGCAGAACCGCTGTATGACTGAACTCTGAAATCTGCTTTTGCAACAGGAGCCACATACACGTTCAACATACTGCATGTACTGTAGTTGTTGATGTACCTGCTGGGGGAGGGAGGGTGGTGGTATAAATTGAGATAAAAAAAAATAAATAAAAAAAGTCAGCTTAATTTGCAGCAAACTTCAGAAACTCCCTGATATGTAATTAAATACATTACGCACATACTGTATAAACTACTTGTTGGACGGTTTCTAAAGTAATGTGTATTTATCAATGTTACAGTAACAGAAACATGATATTGCTGAAGACTCTTTGGCTACACACCATTCACATTGTTTGAAATCCTCACTATGGGGTTCATACCCCAAATGTAGAAGCAATAACACACAGCAAAAATATAATGAAATAAGAAAATATACAAAAGGACAACTACAGTATTCCTCCTTACAATCTTATAATGGCCATCAAGGAAAAACACCAAAAACACCCTCCTCATCTTCCATTTAAGAATACCGTCCATTCCTTTAGTCCTGAGAGTTCTCATAGCCACCCCCTTAGACACAGGTTACACCTTATAGTGGTCCAAAAACACCCTTTGGATTCAAATGAAAACAAAAATGAGACAAAACCAGGAACAGCTTCAGAAGATGTTGACGGCTGTGCCGATAAAGTAAGACTGGTGTTCACCCCATTGGGTCCCTCAGCCTCCTAATGGTCATCTTGACCAATAAGAAGCAAGCAAAAGGCGGAGGGAGGGGGCAGAGCTCTGTGTTTTGCCCTCCGTCGCTTTCGGGGTGGGGACAGTTCAGTGGGGTTTGGCAGGTTGGTAGGTGAACTTTGACCTCAGCGGCGCTTGGCCTTCTCCTGGGCGGCCGGGGTGGGGTTGAACCACAGGCACAGCAGGGCAATGAGGTGGCACACGTGCAGGGAGAGGGAGCTGTAGTGGGTGGAGGGGTAGGTGTTCCACGACAGCTCGATCAGCCCAAGGATCAGTACCCTGCAACAGAACGACCACAGACCAAGGGTAAACATTTCAATCATATGGATGAGGTAGATGTGTATGTATGTATGATAGTAGGTAGTTTAATAGCCACGTAAGCGAGGCTGATGGAATTTTTGTTTAGATCAGCGTGTTAAAATCTGCACTCCATTTCATACACTGAATACACACTCAGGTGAGTTCCTGAGTGCTCAGTCTGTTTCAGTGTGATGCTTAATGATGTAAAAAAATGGTCCAAAAACACTCTTTTCAATCTTCATACAACACCTGTTATCTGTTCTCTAGAATACATGGATGCCTATCATCTATGCTTATAAACTTTTTATGTTCCAGAGCTAAGAGATACATCCACATAAAGCACACACGCACACGCACACGCACACACTCCTTTACTCCTCACCTGAGCAGGTGGGCCATCTTCTTGACCCCTCCGCTCCACAGCAGGTAGGGCAGTGTGTGGAAGTACCACACGTAGAACTGGTAGTGCAGCGAGCGGCTGAAGCACATGCCGATGAAGTTAGAGGTGAAGAGCACCAGAACCACCTGTGAAGCCATGTTAAGGAACCCGCACATCAGATAGAGTGGAACACCGTTTCTAAGAACCCATTCACCATTCATTATTAAACATAGCTGAGCATGCGTTATTATGGAGGCCAGTGGGTAAAGAGATGTTTATTATACGAGCCGAGCCACCCCAGCATCCCCGGTTGGACTGCATCAGACATTAGCATTATTACTAAAGCCTGCTTTCTCAAGACTTGTTTCCTACCACACAGGTCACAAACAATCCAATACTCAGGAACTCAGGGAGGTCATCCATGTGAGATCTGATATTCAAATATTCAGTACTAGCTTAAATGCACGTGTGACTCAGGCAAAACCTGACAAATGACCACCTTAAAGCACACGGATGGTTGAAAACAGTAAGGATATGATCAGAGGTGAGTTTCTGAGCAGGGACATCCCTTGCAGCAGGGTCCTTCAGCAAAGCCAGCATGCTCTCTCCAGGCCTGAAGAGCAAGAAAAAAAACAATTCTACCTGAAACAACAGCAGAGTAGCAGGACACACAACTCACACTTTTAAGTGAATAATCGTGATTCATTATCAAAATCATTACATTTATGGCCTATACAAATCTGTTAGAACTTCAGCAGCAATCTAGACAAGTCATGTTAAGGAAAATAAAACACAGTGTAATGAAGCAATATACTGAAAACATTGATACAAATACAAACTTGATTAGCTAATGTTGGGTGGTATGCGTGCGTGCGCATGTGTGTGTGTGTGTGTGTGTGTGTGTGTGTGTTGCTAATCACCTCTTCCATCGGCGCCAGGCGAACAGCGCCAGCGTGATCAGGTGGGTGAGCAGCAGCACCAGGTGGAAATATCGGTTGAGGAAGAGCCACTCGGGCAGGAAGCGCCAGTTGACTGTCCACTTGAAGAGGAACTGCCGGCCCAGGTCAAAGGCCCGACTGATGTAGCCCACAGGGTTCTCTAGCAGGAAGGGCAAGCCTAGCAACAGCTGTGGGCGAGCAAGGGACACATGTTTGCTGACATGGCACTAAGAGTAGGTTTGGACAGAAGGGTGGCAGGTGTGTGTGTCTGTCTGTGCGTGTGTGTGTGTGTGTGTGTGTGTGTGTGTGTGTGTGTGTGTGTGTGTGTGTGTGTTTTGGGGGGTGTTGTAAGGTGAATGACGACGGCTCAGTAATCAAGCGCCACACGGCTGTGTCCAGTGTCTGAAGGCCTCACCTGGATGGCGGCACAGAGACTCAGTTTAGGGATGGTCTTCATCAGACCAAACTCCGACAGAAGGAGGAAGAGGAGGCCAGGGGCAAACAGGAGGACGTTCATCTTCACAGACACAGCTAAACTGTCCACAGGAGAATTGAGCAGAGAACAAGGGTCACAACTCAACATCCAATCACCACAGACACAGCTAAACTGTCCACAGGAGAAAACAGGGGGGAACGTTTGTCACAGCTCAGCATCTGTCGTCATGGAAACCACTAATGGTCAGCCAGATCAGACAGCAAAAAGCATGAGACAGAGAGCAGAGCCACTAGCACCTCTTCAGCACTCTCTCTGTCTGGCTTTACTAATGGTACTTGCCTGAAGAGTCCACAGCCCAGGGTCCAGCGTCCATCCAGGAAGAGGTTCACAGCGCCGAAGAGGAGCATCATGGCCACAGGGTCATTGAAGAGACGCAGCACAAAGATGGAGTGAATGCGGTACGACGCACAGCACACGAAGAAGAACACGTACGGGGGAACCTGCACAGATCACAAGGCAGCAGAAACAGAAGGGGAGGACATCAGTCACAGTCAGGAGAGTACTAGAATGCAAGTGCTGAACATCAATACACAACTGCCTCAACTACTGTACAAAACTTTTTTTCAGCCAAGTACAGCCTTTCATGCACAAATACTTCAGAATGAGATGATATCAACACGTGGTAGGCCTACCTTTTTAGTGCGGTTGTAGATCCGAAATACAAGCAAAAGGGTGATCAGGTAGAAAACAGCAAAAATATACTGCCCAAGTCGGATGTTCGCCCCGTGGTCAGTGGCATAGTATAATGCAGTGAAGACGTACACAAAACCAGCTGGGTACCTGCATGCAACACATGTAAACAACTGTAAGAGACCAGAGGTGTGCATCACCTTTACAAGAGATTTCCACTAAGGAGACACAGAAATGCCATGATATGATTGTGGCAGAGGGAGAGAGCTGGTACCCCACCAACGAGCAACAACATCCAGCACCATGGCTACTGTCCAGAGGAGCAGGTTTGAGGCCAGGTGAGGCGGTTAGTCTCTCTCTTTACCACAGCCACCTTACAGCACAACTTACACCAGTGGCCCCGTATCACCCTTGAGTTGTGTGTAGTCATAAGTCCCATTGATGACTCCTTCAACCTCATCCATGTAGGCCTTCCAGTCAATTTCTGTATCTGCAATGAAGATGCCATCACATTTAATTAGATTATGTCCGAGATATGTGAGATTTCATCGGCATGTAATAAGGTGAATGGCTGTTAAGATGTTTAAATATAGTTATGCTGGACTTATCCTACAGTTAACTTTCACGGTGCCTTATAACTAACTTAGATAATAGCAATGCAAAGTTTTGAAGATTCATAACGCAGAAGACAATTACAGTCTACGTGTTTGCATTGACTGGGAAATGGTGGAAATACTGTACAGGCTCAAAAACTAGACTCATCCTGACATTTGGAGAATGAAAGTCTAGTGTTGTCCCTGTTATCCTAGGTCTATGTGCTTACATGCTGGCTAGTTAGCTAGCATGCTAGCTACTTACATGCAACTTTTTGAATGACCCATATGTTGACACCGATTTCCAAAAACCAGAGGAGCGCTGTAACTAGCAACGTGTATTCCGCTTTGAATAATATGAGATGCTTCTCCTGCCATATTGTGCGTAATGTTGCCCATAATCGAGATGTGGCACCGGCAGACTTCTTCTTTCCGACTCCTGCCATTTCAATATACGTGGAGCGTGGAGGCCATACAGACAGCAACACGCGTAAGATCCGAGCAGCTGCGCAGTGACGAGTTGGAGTTTGACGGATGGTCACGTGACATGGGAGAACTTCGCCACGTGACTTACCCGGGATCACCTCCTTATGTGGAAGTAGGTTGACAGTCTATGGTTGCGCTCACAACAAACGTCAATGTCACAGGTCAGTTGTGAGAAGTATACAGTTTGTAATCTAGTTATCCAGAGAACAACGTGCAAATGTACACTGTCGTGTTCTGTTTTACTGTCCCAGTCTTGTCTTTTGAGGACTAATAATGGTCTTGCAATGGTAGGTGGCTAGCCAGTGCACCCTGCTGGCTAGCAAGCTAACATGGACAGCTGCTTGTTTAGTTAGGGACAGTTGCAGTGTGTGACAAGAAGGCTTTAGAGAGAAAATGTAGTAATTTAGGTTTCGCTTGGTTAGTTACAGTTTAATAGTAAACCCCAACGCTATTCACATTTATCTATATATTGCACGATATTGATTACAAATGTTTAGGACTCAGTTGTCAGGTGTAGGGCTGTTTACTCAAAGCATTTGAAAGAATTGCAAAATCCTCTTTTGCCAGGGCAGAGAATAAACGTCACAGACGAAGGTCAAAGATGTAATGCATATTTTATTGATGTTTAATATTCAAATGATCATGCTCGTGCATCAAACATGAAATCACGTTACGAATTTGCTGAATGTGGAATGTTGGTTTTGTTCCACAGTGTCGTGGGATGAGAGGACAGTAAAAGTTCTAGATAATGGAGGACTATCCATTAAAAACTTTGGAGATCGTTTGTCTTGGCTCAAGCCTGGCTCTCTCTGGTCTCTTCTACTACATCTACAGAAAGAAACGGAAAACGGTGGACAAGCTTAATGTCAGTTTCCGGTTTATTACTCTGGCCATATATTCTATCACTGCAAGCAAGAACATGTTCTGTTATGTGTTGCTAAAATTATGATTTGTGTTTTCACAGGACGCACCCCAATTAGCACTTGATGAGGAACTGGCCAATCTTCTCAACCAGGCCCCAGGGAAATGCCTGCAATATGTAGTCATTGAAGGTAATCCCATGCATTTGAAGTAGTTGCCTTTTTATAGCGCACTGGTCATCTTAACTGGCAGGCCGCCACTCACATGAGACTGATTTTCATTACTCTGCAACTCTCAAAGCTGCTGCTGCATTTTGCACTATTTTAAAACATACATGTTCAGATGTGGCGATAATGCCATAGATGCTATAATAGAGGTGACGTGTACAGTATATCCATTTCCAGTCTGTGGCCCGAGGAAAGGTTCACCCAGAATAGTTTACAGAGCACATAGCAGAACTGGTCAGCTGTTACACACATAGGAGTCAGAATTCAGAACTCAGAAGGTGGGACTTGCCTATAAGGACTATACTGTAGGTGCCTCTCATTCAGCGTTTATACGTCCTCCCTCGCTCCTCGGGCCTCGATCCTCATTGATCTACATAAAGAAAGATGGGACGGCAACAATGGGATAGTCTATCCCTTCTTCTATCTTTCTTTATGTAGATCAGTCAGGATCAAGGCCCGAGGAACGAGGGAGGACGTACATGTTGACACGCTGAATGAGAGGCACCCTCTGATTCAGTCCATGGGAGGGGAGAGTTCCATCTCTAAGGCCTGTTGTTCATATACTGTACAGTACACTAGCCTGGTGTAACCAGTGGCAAGTTAATTCTGGTAATAGATAGTGTCTAGACAGTAGCCACTATCCACAAGGGGTTGTTTTCAGTCTGTGCTTTTACTGATTGACGTAGACCACTGAGGGATCTCTATACTTCTTACTTAGCCAACAACAATGCAAGCAGATTTATTAGGGTTTTCACAAATTCTGTCAGGAGTTCAGACTTTTGTCTAGCGTGGCTATCATCAGACTAAGCTCCATCTTTTAAGATTGAACATTAGTCTGGGGAGTCTGCACTGTATTTCTACTGCACAAGAGGCGTTATCAATGGGCATAGTTCAAATGACTCTGTACGCATTTAGATAGTACTTCAACCAATCAGCCCAACGATCTGGGTGCGCCTGATGCACCAGCAAACATGGACAGAACGCGGTAGAGATAAATGTGCAGGTTTCTAGCCTGAGCTGCAGGGCGATATCCAATCGCCATCAGATTGAGCTGGGTTTACCCTAGCTAGCTTCTGCCCTCAATAAAATGGAATTCCAGCTTAAGTTCTGGGATGTTTTACGCCTTTACGATCACTTCCACCACTGATGTGCACTACAAGCAAACACTTCCACTGGCGGCTGATTGGAAGCCTAGTGATCCATCTTGTAAAGAGATTTCCCAGGCTATAATTCCAGTGAACATTTAGCAATAGTTGCCATGCTGCCTGAATACTTTCAGGGTTCAAAACTTTAACCACTGGTCTCATGCTGTGGGTATAATAATCAGTGGTTCCATGTTGGTGGAATGGGTTGCCCGGTGCTCTTTGCTCTAATGCTAGTTTTGAGTCTTTTAAGAGGTGTCTTAAGGCTTATCTATTCAATATGCACTTACTAATCTATTAGCGTTTCTTATATTTATGGTTTGCATATTATAGCGTTGTTTTGTTTCCATTAGGCCATTGATTAAATGTACATTGTTATTATAATTGATTGAATTACTTATTTATTTACTATTATCCTATTTAGTGTTTGTTTATTTTCATTAGCTTTGCTTCTATTAATACTGTTTATGTTGCTATTCCCTTTAGTCGACACTAGTCGACACTAGTATGGTTGCTACTAAGCAACCATAACCATATAACCATAATACCAATGCATGAACTCTTCATTAACCACTTATATCAAGCAGAAACAACTAAATAGTTTGAAACATCTTACTATCACCATTCTCTGCCTTCTCTTGTACAGTAACTTCCCCCAATGTTGGTAGAAATGATGTAACGGCATTGTCCGTCAATTATTGGTGACCTGTGAGTGACCATCATTTGGTCCCATACAGTATATGTGGTAATGCGTAACTGTGTGCTTGGCAGGCGCCGTGCAGCCGATCGGCGAGCCCCTGAGGAGCCAGTTCCAGGAGGCCAGCGTGGGCGTCATCCAGAAGCTGGTGCTCCGGGAACACAAGCTAGTGTGGAACAGCCTGGCACGCACCTGGTAAACAACAGCCTCTGTTTTTGGTGCTGTCAGCCTGCTGTATGGGAGTACCAGGTGTGGGTACCCGATCCGTGCCGCCTGCCCGATCCATTCTGTGCATGCTCTTAAGCGATCCGCCAGAAAGCGTTGAGTTCTCTGCTCAATCTGTACCACGCATACGTTAAGTCTCTTGACAGTTAAGCTGAACCATAGATACTGTATACAGTAAGACACAGCATCAGTGAAGCTGTTATGAGGAAGAAGTGGAACAGGAATGACTTTGTCGATGAAGTGCAGACTAACGATCCAACCCACAACATTTGTAAAGTTTTTGTGTTGTTCTTCGTACAAGAGTAAATAGAACAAGAGGAAGTAGCCTATTCTCACAGGAAGTTTTTCTCACCAAGACTGTACTGTAATCAAAATAGGCCCATTTAGCAATACATTACTTCCCTTTTAGGCATACACCACAACATCTTTGTCTTAAACATCTTGTTCTGTTTTCTATTTTTTATGTTTTATTTGTTTGAGTGTTGTACTTTGAGAGCAAAGTTGACCGGAGTCCTTGTTTGTTTACGCTAAACCTGGTCAATAAAGCCAGGTTTGCCTGATTGCTAAAAAGCGAAGCTAAGCAAATAAACTGGTGAAAGCGTAGTAGAACAGCTTGGGCAGTGTCAGGATTATCATCTGTGCATGCGTGAACATCTTGCGCATGCACACAGCGGATCAGACAGGTACCCACACCAGGCGTTGAGCTGGTTTTTAACGCAGCAGCTGAATTGAATGTATCCAAGGAAGAACAGCATTTTTCTTTGCCGCTGAGTGGTGAAGTGGGATGCAGTACTGCAGCTAATGATTATCCTTCCCTCTTACTTCCTCTTTTCTTCTTTTCTCTCACTCTTTCTTTTGCCACCTCTCTTTATTTCTCCCCCTCTCCGTGTGTCAGGACGGACAGCGAGCGCGTGCTGCACCAGCGGGTCAACGCCGTGCCCTTTAACCTGGTGGGCTCGGGCCAGGCGGCGGTGCGCGTGCTGTGCCCGCTGGAGGCCACGGGCCCCGAGATGGAGGTGATCCACGAGAAGTTCCACCAGGCCACCTACGGCTTCACCGACCTCATCGGACAGTACCTGAGCGGGGAGAAGCCCAAGGGCCAGCTGGAGACCGAGGAGATGCTGAAGGTTCGTCGCACTGTGTGTGTGAATGAACCTGCTCTTCCCCTGTGCATCGCTCTAAGGGGCTTAGTTGTTCTGAAATCAGTGCAAACGACGGACTCGAGTGAATGGTTGCCATCGAGATGCAGCTACTCTAACTTTGTGTTAGCGCATTACTATAGAACGAAATGCGATCAAGGTGTGTGTTTGTGTTGGGTTTTACACCGGCATCGATCGCGATTCAGCCAATCATAATCTTTGACATAATCAAAGGACTGGAATTATCAGTTTTAGAATCAGTTTCCTCTGTTCCCTCCCTCCACCACTCCACTACCTTATAATCCCCCCTCATTCCCTCTAACTGGCTTACTTCAAGCAGATGCCCCCCTGCCCTCCCGCTCCGGCTCCCGTCGATCTGGGTTGTTGAAAGTGTTTCTTGATTCTCTGAACTATCTGCTTGACTCTTGACTCTCTTACCTCACTTCCTGTCTGTATGCGCCATGCCCTTTATATTGGTAATGGACCAGCCTCAAGCCACCCAGCTGATCCTGGCTTCTGTTCTGCTCAAGGCCTCTTCCTGTTTAAAGGATGTCACTTCCTTGCCACCATTGCTTTGTGCTGGCTGTATGGGGGTTCGGGCGTATGGCTCCTTAATAGTGCCTCTAGACTGCATCTATCATTAATACTTTGATTGTGTTGTGTCCAGGTGGGTGCAGCACTGACCGGCGTGGGCGAGCTCATCCTGGACACGGACCGGGCGGTGAAGCTGCGGCCGCCGGCCGACGGCTCTGAGTACTTCCTGAGCACGGGCGACTTCGAGGCGCTGCGCCTGGAGCAGGAGGGCCAGGCGCTGGTGTGGCGGGCGCTGGCGGGCACGTGCGCCCTGGCCGGCGTGGCCGTGCTGCTGTGGGCGGCGCGCCGCTACTACCGCCGCCTGCAGGTCAAGTGGGAGCGCGAGCGGCTGCGCCGGGAGTTCGAGCGCCTGGGTACCCGCGGTGGCGGCGCCCGGGCCACGTCGCCCTCCTCCTCGGCGGCGTCGGGGGCGAACGGAGGAGAGGAGGAGGAGGAGGGGGAGATGGAGCCGCTGGAGAACGCCTGCGTGGTGTGCCTGAGTAACCCGCGCAGCTGCGTGCTGCTGGACTGTGGACACGTGTGCTGCTGCTTCAGCTGTTACCAGGCGCTGCCCCAGCCCACATGCCCCATCTGCAGGCAGACCATCAAGAGGGTGGTGCCCCTCTACCAGGTCTGACACACACACACACACACACACACACACACACACAGGACTCAAGAAGGACTGGAGGAAGGTATGCATCCTAACTCCTACCATGGACATGTACTGTCTTTCTCTCTCGCAGACACACACACACACACACACACACACACACACACACACACACACACACACCTGGGTTTTACTGACAATACTGCCGGTCTAAGCACTCATCACTAAAGAGGTGTGTTTGTAGAGGGAGCCTGTTTGGTTGACAGATGTCAGATGCAAAGAATCAGAGTGTCACTCCTATTTCATACATCCACCTCCAGCTGACCTTCCCAGACAACACAGACAAACGCATGCTCTGTGCACAACCTCATCCAAACAGTTGGCCGTATGACTTCTCTTTACATACCATGTCTGAAACAGGCACGGTATAGAGGGACAGAGTAAAAACCTAAATATGTAAGCATGTGTAGACGTACACATACGCGTACTGTACACACGTACATACGTGTGCAAATATTATTTAATGTGCATCTGCACACCTGTTGGGGGCTGCTTTCTGTAGATAGTGTAAATTCATGGCAGCAGTGCATTTAGTGCAGTAGGCACTGTCATATGTCCTGTGTAATAGTCCATGAGGTATTAAGTTGACCGACCATACGCACAAGTTCTGCATCTATCAAATGTGAATTTACAGTAGAATGGTTACATCAATCTTCCTCTCACTTAAGTATTGGGGACCTCTCTCAAGAAATGTATTTGTAGATACCAGTCACTTAAGAGGATTGTACCCTTCCACCTTTAAAATTTAGAGATGTTATTTTCATACTATTGTGAGCTTTGTGCCTTAATTTGTTAATAAAAATAGCTGCTTTATGACATGCTGATTGTCTGTGCACCATGTTTCAGATGGATACTGATTGAAAGCTCTAAGTTGCCGCTGGAGAGTTCTCAGCTTGACTAGGGCACATTTCCAGAGTTCTAGGGTTGGGTGCTCTCTTTGGACTTTTGAATAAAACATCTCAGATCTGACTGACCGTGATGGCTTTCTTGTTGTTAATGCCAAATGCACTGCCTAAACACATTCTTGCCGATTTGAAAGCCTTAAAAGCATTTACCATATTCACTCACAGTGACATTTCTAAGCTTTAGTTGTAGCAAAGTCTATTCGTTGTCTCAAGACGACTTTACTAATAGTACACAGGAAAATGTCATAGTAGCTGTCATCAAAATCATGCAAAAGTTGAATTAACAATATGACGTCCCTTTGCTAGAGAGCCCCGCTATTCCTTTGATCATGGGGGGAATGGGTGGAGATATATCAAAGAGCAAGTCTTGCACATGGACATACTATGTAAATGGAAAAACAAGGAACGTTTCTTTGGTGGTGTAAGGGTGAGGCTGGACGGATTGTCTTAAACAGGTGGGTCGGATTGGTTGGGTCAGTGGGCGCTATCAATCTCCAAAGGGGTCATATGGGCTGCACGATCCAATCCCTCTGGAGTTCCAAAGCCAACAGCTGCACCAGAGAGGACTGAAGCGGACCAAGAGGCGCAGACGTTACGTTAATCAAGGATATTTGGCTGGACTGCCCCGGTGAAACACACTTGCTTTCTGTCTGTTACGGCACTTCAGTTGAGACCGTGGAAAAATACTCCTACCCCTCTACCACTCAAATATACGCTGAGGGCAGCAGTTACCACAGTGCTCTTACTTTTGTGCTGAGCAGGCCAAATATGCGCATTTGGGGTCATTCGTCGCTGGGCAGGCTTGCATTTGTCAGAGGGTTAGGCTGTGTTGAGTAAAAACAAACTAAAATATCTTCGTTTGCTGACGCGTTCATTTGTAGGCTACTGTATGCATTCGATTTAATTGCTGCGTAGTAGGCCTGTCGGCCTTTAGGGAGCAGTGATACGATTAACCACTAGATGGCATTACAATACAGGCTGCAAACTGGCCACATCTGTAGGCCTTACCATCATAACAAGATGTTTGCTTCTTTTTTCCAGTGTGATGCACATGTGTACCGTCTATTTTGCACAACTAGACTATTGCATGTCGACAAATTATCATGTTGCATTCGATTGGGTTAACGTTTATTTGTATGGAAACGCGAGGCGGTGGCCAATGCCGTATTCCATCGACTGCAGTATTCCATGCATCTAATTGTAACTGTCTCTGGGACAAGGGACAATTAATTCTAACGCTGGGTTACAAGTGGCACACATTTGGTGTGTCAGGTCAGACTGCCCCAAGGAATTTTGGCTCAGTCGAGCTGGCAGCAGCTGCGCCAGAGTGTGTTCTCTGTGCGGAAGCGCCCCGACAGCCACGGTGAAGACAAGTACCGACCGCTCATTGCCTTTTCTGAGCGTTCTTGCGACTAGAGGGGCAGACAGCAGTTCTGAGAGTGAAAAAAAAAACAGCACGTCGCTGCCAATTACCACTGTCACCCAGCTGGCGCGGGAGGAGAAGTATGCCAGATTTGACCCAGATACTGCCAAAACGTGACATAGCGCCTCGCTGGTGTTTTCGCGAAGAGGGACCCCTGAGCCGCAGGAGCTTGGATTCACCCCTTGAATAGGCCTAGTGTTATTCCAGGTCATCACTTTGATCCCAGGCCTGCTGGGTGTTCCATTTCTAAACTTTTCCCGGTGATGTTGCTGCTTGTTACAGCTTTAATAGCTGCAGCCATTATGTCCACAAGAATACACGATTGTATGACCTGTATTTATCCTGTCTGACTGCGATACGGGTCAGCAGGCTATAGCCTAATAGCTTACAGTCACAGACCTATAGGCCTAATGCTGAAAATAACATATCCACTTCACTTCACTTCAATTCAATTCAATAAAAGGAACATTTTTACACGTCTAAACACACCGACGTTCAGAGAGGCGAGTTGAGTCTGTGCGACACTAAGCGCTCTGTCTGACAAAGAAACATAAACGAATACAGACTTCACTTGTACATGTACACCCATAGGCTACTAATGATTGATAGGCTACTGCGAAACTATAGACTACGCAAGGACACTGACAGTCACACACGCATTCGTCAAGCGCAGTGTTTTGCCGTATACGGTGGGTGAGTCAGAGTGGGCGCTGTGCGGTGACTCAGCAAATGCAAGTGGTGTAATTGGGAACTCTGCGCTGACGGCACACCACAGCATTGCAGACGCATGTCCTTGTGAAAGAGCTGGCAGATCGACTCCACCACATCATTAAGAGGCTGGACAGCAGCGACCTGCGAACCAGGCATTGAGAGAATTAGAATATAGGAGCTAGGCTATCAGCTCACGCGAGACTAGATTTCTCACACTGATCAGCCAATATCTGATTGGTGTCTTGATTTAGCGCCAGTCATAACGAGTAGCCTAGGCCTAGGCTAGCCTAACAGCTCCTATTTCAGGTAATAGATGAAAGCCGTCATACACAACAGTTTTAAGGTGGTTAGGGGAATATAGGATATGGGTATAATTACAGCGGAGGACATTTTGAAATCTGAATTGAAAATGCAATGTCCTCACAGGTATTGGGACCTGTTGCCATGCCAACAATGTTAAGCCCTCTCTCACCAAACGAAAATTAATACAACCAATATAATATAGTCTAATAGTCCACAGTCGTTCACGTTCAGAAATGTGTAAATGTTTGGGAAGTAGGCCTATGCCTTTGCATATCCTATCCCAAAAGTGAGGAGAACTGACCGAGTTCTCTCTGATCGCTGGCCTTGGTGCTGAAAATACTCCTTTCGGAAAGCATCTCATTATAAGCCTAGGCCTACTAGAAGCTACTAACGATAGCCTATAGCCTAGAAAACAGCTCACCATAGGCTTCTATTTGGATAGTTGACTCCTGAAAATCAGACAAATATGATCAAAATAAGCACAGCCTTGTGCTGAAGCACCGAGCTTTTAAGCGGGAGACCACATGGGTTTGTCAATAGCCTACAAACCTACTTTTGACGCAAGATTAGCTTCACCTTCTTGACGCACAATATGACGATGCCAGTAATATCAGCCGTCACTACATTACGGGAAATCCACCAGTTGGCTACCCAATACGAGACATACTCATTAAGCTAATTGATCCGTTGAATGTGGGCACAACCACATATGCCCGATCACGAGGAATCGATGGACTAGACTTTTATTGCAGATTAGGTCCAGACGTGTTCAAATGAACGATCAACAATTTCCACTAAAGTGTAGACTAAAAAACAATGCTGAGAAAAAATGAATTCTATACCCACATTGGTAGGCTACATAAAAATATGTTTTCCAATAACCTAAATTAGGCATATATACTGCATTTAAGCTACCAGAAACGTCTAAGCAGTTAAATCACGGTTAAATCAAGGTGAGAAAGTAATTGTAGCGTAACAATGTGCGTTGAAGCTTTTTCATCCTCTCCTAAACGCTGTGAGCCTGGAGTGACGTTAGGATGCGTTGTAACCTTTTTTTGCATAGGCTCTCCTTCAGCACTTTCCAGACTTGCCTGTTGATGTCACCCTTGGTCCTCCTGGATTCCCCCACCACATACACACACGGCGCGCGCGCGCGCGCGCATACACACATAAACACATACACACACACACACACACACACACACACACACACACACACACACACACACACACACACACACACACACACACACACACACACACACACACACACACACACACAACCCGGATGGATGACTTCACTGTTCCGCCTGGGTTTCCTTTATGATCCTGGGATCTCCCAACTCTCTCCACAGACCTCTGTGAACAACCAAGGCAGACGCACTCTCCTCTTCCAGCTCGGTCAACACTTGGTATCAACATAGCCTACTTGCACTGCTTGCGCTTGGGTCCTTAACCTTTCGGAAGCTGGCTGTGCAAGGATTCTTCGTGTTCTGTTCAAGGGATTTCCATCGGAGTTGGTGAAAGGTGCATTTATTTGCAAGGAACCTCGCTATTCTCATCGACTGCGACGAAAGCATCGTATCAGTTTTCAACTTCGCCCTTCGAACCAGTCTTTTGGTGCCATAATGTCCGAAGTACTGCCATACAGCGAGGGGAAAATGAGCGGCTATGGAACGGACAACGATGTCAGTCAGATGTCTTTCAGCTGCGGGCTGCAAGACACCAACTCTTTTTTCGGGGCGTCACAGGCAAAAAGACCCCCTAAATTGGGCCAGATCGGCAGGGCAAAGCGAGGTGAGAAACGTTTCTGTTTGTAAAATGTTAAGAATGGCTACCGAGGTCGCCTTTTGGTAACTTTATATGATTAGATAACATTTGAATTGGTATTGTTAAGAAGCTCAACACAGAGAAACGTGTTACTGTAGTGCCAAATCGTTTTTTAGTTTTTCGATTAGATATATGCAACGATTTGTATATTGCAAGTTCCTCATAATAGCCTAGATGTCAATGCTTTTGTGTTCACGACTTACTTAACCAAATGCCAGTATTTCATGTAGTGACGACATGTGTTATTGAAGTGTGCGTGAGAAATTTACGCAACATATTCCACGGTTAAGCACAACGATTACTGCAACACTGACGTTCGTTGTGCAGTGTTTAAATGATTTGGCGCAATTTGTTGTCTGATCTTCGCTTGGCATTTATGAACTTGAATGCGCTGTTAACACCGATCTAGTTTCACGTTTTCTCCTCTCAACATCTTGTTCACGCAATCTTTTTTTCCCTCCTTGCAGTTGTCATTGAAGACGACCGAATAGACGAAGTTCTGAAGGGAATGACAGACAAATCATCACCCGGCGTTTAAGCTTGAATGATGCCTTTCAGACATTTTATTTTTATCACCGATTTGAAGCACTTGTCGGTTGTGCATGTTCGAGGACTGTTATGGAGATGGACGGCTCGAAGCGAATACCGAGAGGGCAAATAGGAGAACGAACGAAGAGAGAGAGAGAGGAAGCTGAAGAGATGGAGAGACGAAGAGAGATTTATTTTGGGGTTGCTGGCCATTCTCCAATCGAAACCCTACTAACACTACTGCTGCGCAGAAAGATAGTTGTCTGATAACGTGCAGCTCCGTCCTTAAAACCTCTGCTGATGTATAGCGATGGATGAACTTGCCATTATTTCACGACCATTCTCTTCCAAAAGGCGCTGTAAGAAACAACAAAAACTACAACTGGAGGCCGAATTTCATTTCAAGCACTACTTCTGTATTTGTACAGTATCTAAGCTCAATGACATTGCCCCCCATAGCCTACGCGCTTTCACTGTCAACACAGACCGTGGCGATGCATTCACTGGAGCTGTTCTTTTACGCACCGTTCCAAGTTAGAGAATGCATTCCGATTGCTGCTAGAAAGCTACTACCAACCGACCAACCCGACACATAAAGTCGTCACATAAATTTAAGAGACCCAGTGTATGTAAACATAATTCCGAAAAGGGTGCAATGTTGGTATTCATTTTATTTTCGGTTATGCACGTTTTGAAATAAACGTATGCATCTTAATAATATCGGAATATTTTCTTTGCTGATATTCCCTTCTTTGGCGGTGCATTAGATCGCCATTGTGTAAATGCGCAGTTTTATTTAACATCAAGACGCCAGTGGATGAGATATTCATGAGCATAAAAGTAATATGAAGACAACACCAATGATTATTTTTTAATTTTTGTTTCTCTCATAACCTCAGTTGATTTGGGCAACATTGTTTTCGTATAGATAGGCCTACTTTTTTCTCCATCTCTTTGCATGAACTCTTTCTCCGGTGCCAATGCAGGTGCCGCCACACTTCTTACCCTGGCACGCTTCTTTTTAAACAAAAATCATATTTGTATTTTTATATCTGAATATTTGTTATTTAAAATGATATGCTAGTCTATCGTCTTACAATTCATCAACAAAAGATGTTTGTACTTAAGAGGAAGTTCAGATTGAGGGGAACAGGTTTGGTTTAAGGTTCCATTCAAAATCAAGAATGGGACATTTTTTAAACAAAAGACTTACTGAATGTGTTTTGGGTTTTGCACACATCAATGTTTAACTATTATTGAGAAATCGTATACTGTGACTTGAGCTTCGTTGATGAGTTTGTTAGAAATGGCGATTTTAGAGTCTATTGCACTGTTTACGAGTATCCTCAAATAACGTGTTGTTATTTGATTGGTTTTGGACATTACAGCTATGTTTTTTATTTTTGTTTATTTTGTACCATTCTTTTAAAGAATCTGATTATGGTTTGTTGTGCATGATACCTTACAATTTTCAATAATGGAACATCGTTTTATGAAGCAAAAAAGCAACAAAATGTCATGACATTCTAAGAATGATTCATTGTATATTATGATACCATTTTCACTCTACTTGGTGAACTAATAAATGGTGAGAGAATATATAGCACTGGATCTCCTGTCCTCATTTGTCAATACACTAGGCTACAACCAATCAGCTTTAAGTCAGGCAGAGTCCATCTTATGATCATATTTTATTTGTGTTAGCACATACTGCTCATTTTAATGACAAGCTCCAACTGTACAAGGCCAAATGAGAGGAGGATTGCCACAAGATAATCATGCAATCCTTGTAATTGTCTTTCTTTTGAGACAGTCAGAAATACAGCCCTACAGCCCCACACAACACAACTGTGTGTCCTGATGCAGCTGAGTGCATGTGAATGCACTGGGACCTTCAGTTGACCACAGGGGGACATACAGGACCCACCCCGTAGAGAGTGGCACATGAGAAGATGTCAGTGGTCAGGGTGTTTGGCCTGAGACACCCCTTAGAGACCCCCGCACAGGAAAATAGGAATGTGTGTCACACCATCCATTACGCATAAGGCCTGGGAGTCTGCTTGTACTGTGTGTGTGTGTGTGTGTGTGTGTGTGTGTGTGTGTGTGTGATAATGTGTCAAATAGTTGAAAGGCTTGCATTACCTGTTGCAATATGCCCATCGTAAACCAACGGATTGCCCCATGTTTTTGATGTTTCAGCAGGCATGCACACACATTGTTCTTTGAGGTTTAGAGGTTCTATGCTTAATCCTTATATATTTAAAATGTTCCATGTTTGAGGTAGTGTTATAGTGTTGTATGCTATCTGGTCACTGTAAAATATATTTTTCTTGTAAATTAAGGTTTTAAATGCAGTTGTTTACTTCATTAGTGGTGTTCCACAGCAGTGCTAACCGTCAAGCGTCGTGCTGGAGAAGTGGTTGTCAAGTGGTTCCTGTGTTTTTGTTGATTTGGAAATGGGCTTGAATGGGAGTGACTCCACACGGACCTGCTGAACAAAAGCCCTCCCAGATTTATTTGGGTTCACCCGAGAGCGGGCGAACATGTCCTCCTCTGTGCCAGATGAAGAGTGGTGAGAATGATGGACTGAGGTGTGCTGCGGGGCTGACTCACAGTGAGTGCTGATGCCTGGCCCAGATCCAGATCCAGCCACAGAAACTCCCGTTGTGCTGGCCCAAGGGGATACTACGCTGACCGCGTCCTCCGTGGGTCTGTTGAAGCTGTCCACGCATGGCAGCAATAACAGTGGCCATTACCAATGACCAATCACCTCTCCCAGGGGACCGCCTCACTATCTCACAGGGAGAACACCAGCCAAAGTCATTATTGGGTGTAAACATCACATGAATACAAACACGCATGCACAGAGTGGCATCACATGGGCAAACTAACACCAACAAACACAGCAAACAAACAAACAAACAAACAAAGTCAGGGAGACTCCGTGGTGAAAGGAACGCTGCAGATGACGAATTATCTGTTGTACCGGTGCATGACCATGCTAATCATTTCTCACTGTTCCACAAACTCCTGTTGTATAGAATGCAAAGCCACGTTTACACCTACATAGTGTCAATACAGGCAGCTCTCACAGTTGTAGAATATACTGGTGGTAAATACGGCGAGACCTTGGAAGCTGCCAGAGTTAATGCACTCTGTAGTTACTACTGGCATTGTATTTAGTTAAAGCCCAGTCACTCTGAAGCTTCTCAATGCCAGAGCGCTCCCTGACAAATCATTAAGGACGAGGGAGGAAGTGGGCGAGTGTTAAGCGTGCTATTTGTTTTTTGTTTGTGCCCTTGAGCAAGAAGGCATGTAGGGCAAATAGCAGCCACTAAAAGCAGTAAAACTCAGCGCTGACAGCATCAACAACAAGAAGCTCTCCCAGCGTAGCCTGCAAGTAGAACAACACAGCAAATGGTATTGACCCAACATGGACAACAGGACCGCCAACTCAATGCTACAGTTTGCTTTCACAGCCATTATGTAACACGGGCAATAGATTCATTAGGGTGATGCTGCATCAAATTGGGGGTGGGGAAGGGGGCTGGGAGATGAAGCGTGTGTGTGTGTGTGCGTGTGTGTGTGTGTGTGTGTGTGTGAGCGGATGAAATTAAAGGGACTTAAAACCTGCCAAAGGCCTGGTTGGCACTTTCTTCAGGACTGCAGTGTGATTTGTATTGAGCTGCCCTGGAGAGGGGCACTGGCAGAGGGAGTCGTGGGAGTTAGATCACTCTCTGGCTCTGCTGGTCTGTTACTTTGCATTCGTCCGGCACCCCGGCTGCGACTGGCCCGCGACTGGCCCGCCATCTCACCTGTGTGCTCGCCTCGGCCAATCAGAAGTTGAGCTTCCGTCGTCTCATCAGCTGGATGGAAGAGTCTGGGCCGGAGGCCAAAGTTCAAGCATCCGTTTTCAATTTCCGATCCGGTGGGGCCGGGGCGGCGGTGGCGGTGGTGCGGTTGCGTAAGCGCTGGGTCCTGCCTGCCAAGCGCCGTGCCAGCCTCTTTACCACAATCTTGCTAATACAGCCAGAGCATGCCACTCTCATTTGTCACCGTAGAAACCTGATAGCACCACAAGGCAATACAGCGAAGCGAAGTGCACACACACACACACACACACACACACGCGTATACACGCGCGCGCGCGCACACACACACAGCTTGAGTGGAACAGCCACAGCATTTGATCAATCAGACATGTCAGTCGACAGCTGTGATGATAGACAGGCTATTGAAGGCGGTGGCAGATCCTTTCTTTTGTGAGTACAATGATGCAATGCAAATATTAATGGAAGATCTTAAACTACACTACAAGCATCTCCCTCAACACACACACACACACCAACCCACTTCCCCTATCGCAGGGCAAAGCACACCGTGGAAATGAAAGCGACTGAGTCAGTGCAAGGCCAAAGCATTGTCCTCCATTACGTTAGCCTGCGATAAGGATGACGAGCAGACGGTTTAGCATTTCCCAGATCGTAGATGAGGTGTTTAAAGAATGGGCTGACACCGGATAGCGGGTGACATTTAATCTTGGCAAAAGGACTTCCTGCCCGGAGTCGCCAGTGGAGAGGATGGAGGACCTGACGTTACCTCCACCTAACCCCACCAGGTCAGGACTGGCCTCCCTTCGCCACTCGCCAGCGTATTTCCAATATTAAAATCACACTCCTCCCTTCCGTGCCCCTGAAGCAGTGGGCTCACCAGCTTATTTGTGTTTTGGGTATGCACCATGTCCATGGAGCTAAAGGGCTGTGAAGAGAGAAAAATGCTGAATCACCCACCACATCTTGAATATCATTCACCACCATCACCATCGTCAATGCACTCCCGTCTATTTCACAACAATAGCAGCCGACTGTGAACGTTAGCGGAGGACTTCACGCCTGCCACGGCTTGGGCAGAGGACAAAGGAACTGAAACGAGCTGCCTGTAAGCCCACGAAGCGATGAGTGAACCACTTATCCAGACCTTCGTCATCAGCAGGCATCTATAGAGAACGGCTGAAACACCGGCAACATCCGATTCCAATACATACAGTATATTCTTGAGCACCTCGTGGCGAAATAGCCACTGAAGTGTAATCAGCTAAATGATCAGCAGCATTAACAGTGAGAGGCCAGGCTCAGAAATCAGCCACCTCTCTCCAAGGTCTTTAAAAATAGACATTGTAATTACATTTCAGAGGAGAATTAAAAATAAATGATTTCTGCCTTATTAATGGGCTGTTAGACACTCTGTGTGACTGGTCTATATTTAAGCGGCAGCTGCGAACGTCTCCATGCAATGTTTCTTCAACAAATTCCGAAATCTCTCTTCCCCCTGCCCCCCCCCCCCCCCCGCCCCCATCCTCCCCCCAGCTCTTTCTTCTGTGCTTGTTCTCCTCAGCTCCTGTGATGTGTGACAGGCCTCTCTCAGAGCCGACAGCCGCCGCCACCCAGAACCAACCCCTGCCTGCCGTCAGCGTCAACACAACACGGCAGCCCTACAGAGCCCCACCTGACAGCACAGGGAGAGAGAGAGAGAGATGAGAGACGGGGCAGAGAGTGAGTGAGTGTGAGTGAGTGTGTGTGTGTGTATGTGTGTGTGTGTTTGTTTGTGTGTGTGTGTGTGTGTGTGTGTGTGTGTGACAAAGAGAGAGAGAGTGAGTGAGTGAGTGAGTGAGTGAGTGTTTGTGTGAGTGTGTGTGTGTGTGTGTGTGTGAGAGAGAGAGAGAGAGAGAGAGGGAGAGATGCTTTGAATTGTATTTCGTTGTACTTAGAGATGTTTTATTTTTTTGCAGAGGAAACAAAGACAGTAGAATATTCCTGCATTTAGACAAGAGGGAAGTGTGCCATGACAAAGTAAACAGGAGCAGTCACTCGGAGGTACATTATTGAAGCAAAAAAAGAAAAAAAAAACTACTGCGCCATCATCCATCAAACTGCTGCCTTTAGTCTGCTTCTGTTTTTGTCTGGAACCTGAAGCACCGGTAGGTGAGTCTGTCTCAGAACGATCATATCAAAATATCAGTTCAAGACTCTTCAGATTCATAACATTCTTAGAGGGAAAATCCTGAGAGTGTTGTTCCTGCAAATGTCTTTGAATACTGTAACCCATCAGTCCACCAGAAGCCGTAACTGTGAGCAACCTGTAAGTTGTCAACTAAGTTCTCCTCATCCCAGCTAGCCCCCTGATCAAATCTTAACCCTAACGCTCATCTAAAGCCTACCTTACACTGACAGACTTTGACCAGATTTGGGAAAGATTGTAGTCTTTTGAGTAAATCTTGAATGAGGGGCATTAGTTAAAAGACTACAATCTTTCAAGAATCTTTCCCGAATCTTGTCCGAAGTCTGTCAGGGTAAGGTAGGCTTACGGCCCAACACACAGTGGTTCATAAGGCACAACAGGCTGTCAGGTTAGAGCGGGACCGGTCACCTGAGGGGGCATGGCTTGTAATGTCCACTGCTTTATAAAATCTGTGCGTGGGTCTGGATGTCCTGAGTATCCCATCCGCTGCATCTACAGGTCTATGTTGGTGAGGAAGTCCTCCGACTCAGTGTCCTCCAAGCGGACCGCGTCTGTGGGCGGGGCCTCGGCCTCCAGCCGCACCCTCTGCTCCAGGGCGGCGTCCTCTTCGCTGAGCTCCGCCCCTTTGGTGAGCACGTACAGGAAGTAGTGGAAGCCCTCGCCGTAGGTCTGGTGCTGGACGGACCAGCCGTACTCGGCCCGTGCGTACAGACGCTTCCGGAAGTGAGGCTGGGCGAACGTCACCGAGACGAAGCGCCCGCCGGGCTTTAGGACGCGACTGACCTGTGAGTGAGAAAAAGAGAGAGAAAAAAGAGAGAGAAAAAAGAGAGAAAAAAGAGACAGCGTTGATCACCACTCCAGATGCCTCAAGGCAGAGCAGAAAGTGGAGCATACACTGTAACTAACCTCATAGGCATGTGTGACTGCTGTGTGCTGCAAAATCACCAACTAACCAATGATAGTATCCCAGTATTTGTTTTGTTTTTTATTAAACTGATTCAAAATGATTAAATATGTTTTGAAAACCCAAAATGACACATGACCCACAATTCACCAGAGGGGCCAAACCAGGCCTCAACTTTCTCCACAGCTCGCTAACGTGCTAACGCTAACGTTCACTGCTGTTGCCTGCATGCTAACGTGGGCCATACATGTGAGATCGCATGTGCGGTGGGGATTTGTTTTTTTCCTACAGCGCGCTGCAGCACAGGAGAGTGGAGCGGAGAGCTGCGCTGTGGGTCTCTAGGATGCCGTGATCAGGCTCGCACGTGCCCAACAAGAAGCGCCATGGAGAAAGAGAGAGGGAGAGAGAGAGAGGGAGAGAGAGAGAGAGAGAGAGAGAGAGAGAGAGAGAGAGAGAGAGAGAGAACTTGGTCTGGGAATAGTTAGCGGGATATTTGATGGTGCATATGAACCGTAAGAGTGGGGGAACCGAGGAGCGAAGGAGATGAATGGATGGAAAGAAGAGAGAGAGAAAGTGTGCCAGTTGGACGCAGTGGCAGAGACAGTAGGAAAGAGAGAAAGAGATAGGATGGTGTAATGTAATGCCTCACCATGCCAGGTCTGTGCAGAGCAGAGGAGAGGAGAGAAGCTAGCAGGAGTCACGTGCAACCATCTCACATGATTCATCTCCACACACACACACACTCACACACATACACTCTCTCTCTCTCTCTCTCTCTCTCACACACACACACACACACACACACACACACACACACACACCAAGCAAGCAAGCAGGAAAGACATAAATTATTCACATCCCATGGTGACAACAGAATCAGAGAGTGAGCAGGAAAAAAGCGAGACAGTGAGAGAGAGAGAGAGAAAAGTGAGAGAGAGATAGTGAAGAAGAGGGAAGGAGAGAAATAGAAAGAAAAAGAAAAGAGAGAGAGTCACAGCTCCATGGCTTGAGCCATCCTTCGTGCTGCCACTTCCCAGTGTAAAAGTGAACCAGGAGGTGATGGAGAGCTGGGAGCAGATGAAATGGACTCAAGCGCTGGCCTCGCTGGCTTTGGGCCAGACCCGCCTGCCTGTGTGCTGTGTGCTGTGGCCTTGTGCTCGCCTGCATGCAGAGACACCTGGCCGTAGTGTGAGGAAAGTGCTCCACTTGACTAATTAGATCACCTGGAATAAACACCTCACTGCCGAGTGCCATCGAAAGATCCCTGGCAAGCACGGTTTGAAACAGTATAACGCTGAAATGTGGAGAATTACTTAGAGAGGGAAAGAGACCGGATAGAGAGACATACTGTACACAGAGATAAAACAAACTCAACAAAATCACAACCGTTACAACTACGATCATTATCCCCCCATTTTGACATAAGATTAAAATTAAGATTAAGATTGTGCCTCTAAGACTGAGAGCAAATGGTGGTATTTCAGTGGGCCGTTTGGCCCGTGTGGATGGAGCTGGGTTCTACTACCCATCATCACAAAACTCTGCTCAGCTCAACTCATCCACCACAAAGGCCACGCTGGGAGCAGCATGTCACATTAATTGCCAGGCAACCCATGCTTTAGCAATGAAAACGTGTATGAAGTGGATATGATTGCCTAGAAATAAATATATACTACAACAACTACTACCACCAACACCAACACCACCACCACCACCACCACTACTACTACTACTACTACTACTACTACTACTACTACTACTACTACTACTACTAATTATTGTTTTTATCATTAGCATTAGGCCACATTTTGAGGCCCTAAGAGTTTCTCCATCTTTGTGAGGGCAGTGTCCTCGTAACCCCTGGAAGCCAGCTGAGCACGAGAGGGGTTATCACATGACACCACGGCCTGACCCGATTGGCTGACGGTAGCCTCTGGGGCATTGACGGCCTGGCCATATGGTTCACCTGGAGAGGGCAGGGTCACATGAGGGCACGGGGCAGCATTGGCGCTCTCCTGACCGTGGCGCTGTGCAGCGCCAACCTCTCTGCCATGTCTATCTGGTGCATTCTGCTGTTGTTGTTGTTGTTGTTGTTGCTGCTGCTGTTGCTGCTGTTGTGTTGTGTGGTGCTCTGCTCTGCTCTGCTCCCTTGCTCTGCTTCAAGCTGCAGTGCACTTCAAAGCTGCTGACAAACTCTTGCAAGTCACTCCGACTTTAGTGGGTCACGGCGGGAGGGGTTCGTGTTTGGGCACCCGAGTCACGACCGTCTTGCTGTACACACGCTCACGTGCACACAGTGACACGCATTCATGCACACACACAACCACACACACACACACACACACACACACAGACACAGACACACCCACACACACACCCACACACACACACACAATCACTCGGTCACTCACCCACATGCAGACAGACAGACACACAACCACTCACACACATACACACACACACACACTGCTCTATCGCATTGAAACAGGCCTGGCCACCTTCCCTCTGTCTGTGGTCGGGCTCCAGAAAACACACCGAGAGCCCTGAAGGCAACAGCATGTTTTATTTGGGTCATCTCTCTCTCTCTCTCTCTCTCTCTCTCTCTCTCTCTCTCATCCAGTCTTTCTTTCTCTCCCTTCATCTTCTTCCCTAGCTTTTTCCCTCTATCCACCATCCTCCTCCTCCGCCACCACCCACCTCTCTCTCTCTCTCTCTCTCTCTCTCTCTCTCTATGCAGATCAGCGCTCCATCTCGGCGAGAGCGAAACGTGAATGTGAAATCGGCTGCCTTTCTCTTCCATTTCACCTCACGCATCCCCTGCAGCGTGACATGTGGAGGCAGGAAAACGTGGGAACGTGATGGCGAGGAGAGGGAGGGAGAGAGGGAGAGAGGGAGAGAAGAGAGGGAGAGGAGAGAGAGAGAGAGAGACAGGGTGGGAGTGAGAGAGAGGAGGGAGCGAGAAAGAGGGAAGAAGAGCGAGACGAAAGATTGTAAGGGAGAAAAGGGAAAGGAGTGCAGCCCCTGTGCCAACTGGGGACTCTTTTAACGAGGCAGATCCCCTCTTGTCCCCTGCGGCCCAGGAGCAGCAGCCTGCGCTGGGATTCTGCATGCCTCCTCTTCTCCCTCCTCTCCCAACGGCTCCACCCAAACAACCGACCACCGCTCGCATGGCAGGAGATCCAACCACACACAGAATATACGGCACAACACTCCTGTACTGTACACCGTCCCCCCCCTCGTTCTCTCTCTTTGTCTCTCTCCTCTAGCTTGTTTTTGTGGGCTCTTTCACTATAGATGAGCTGTGCTGTGCCACTGCATCTTAATGGTATCAATAAAACATGGCGATTTAGGTCACATTCGACGTGCCGCGCATCCTTGCTTGTATCGCGCAGCATGAGCAAACTGTGACAGCGACATTTCGACGGTGCCGTGTAGGGCAGCCTCATAATGTGCTACTGCCACAGCCCCCCCCCCCCCCCCCCCCCGCCTCCTCCATCTCCCAGATAACGGCACGTGCCAAGCGCAGGGGGGCGGGGGATTCCAGCAGGGCAAGCAAGGTGCATCCCCTCACGGTAACCACACATAGCTTTGACCTGGAAACCAAACTAAACCAAACCGGACGGGGGGAAAAAAACAAAGCAAATGACACAAACAAAAACATGAAGCGAGACGAGACTAAACAAAGCAGCCCAAACAGAAAAGACCAAAACAAAACAGGCCTCCGCTGTGCCTCTGTCCCCGTTGGGTCTTCAGGCGCTCGCGCTGCAAAACCAGAGCAAAGTGCTGTGGGTTTTAGAGAGAGAGGGAGAGAGAATGGGAGAGGGAGGGAGAGATAGAGAGAGAATGCAAGAGAGAAAGGGAGAGAGATAGGGAGAGAGCATGCAAGAGAGAAAGGGAGAGAGATAGGGAGAGAGAGAGGCCTCTCTCCGACACAGATAAGGCTCAGGGTCCACAATGGGCCAAGGCGGAGAGAGGAGGGGTGAGGGGAGGTGGACAGGGGGAGGGATTGGAAGGTTGAGCGAGTGGACGAGTGGACGGAGGAAGAGCCGTCTATGCGGCTCTGGACGGAGGGCTCTTTGAAGCACCTCAGCCGATTACAGGGAAGGGTGGGGTAGAGCAGGCGAGAGGAGCCGCAGCATTGGCACCAGCGCCCGCACACAATGTGAATTATACATCAAAGTCACACACACACACACACACACACACACACACACACACACACACACACACCTCCCTCAGAATGTAAAGAGGGTTGAGGGTGTGATTCTGTGGGTAGGTGAGAATCCAGAGGACACGTGTGTGGGTGTCTACATTTCTATGTCAAATTGCATGCTGTAGTCCATAGGTCACCTACATCAGGTCCATTTCTAAGTAATCCTCTTCCTCTAGCATACCATCATGCCTGGACATGTCCAGGTGACCGCAGGAGGAGGGCGGGCCCAAGGGAGACTGACTTCCTGCACTAACCCTGTCATCACCACCATGACGGTGGCATGTAGCAAGAATGCACTCACGCGGAGAGCTGCCAAACGCAAACAAATATGGAACCCAAATGTTGACTGCACAAAGCCAGCCGCCACTCACTCTCCTTCCCTGGCTCTGTCCCGCTGACCACATGGGGCGCGTAGACGTGGGCTAATTAACAGGCTCCCTGTCAGTTTCAGCAAGTTGGAAACGGAGAAGGAGCAGAAGAGGCGGTTTTTTTTCCAGAAACCAAAGGATGGAACAGAGAAGCGGAAAAAAAAACTAGAGCACTGATGCTGCACGAGAAAGAGGAAGAGGAGGAAGAGGAGGAAGAGGAGGCAGTGGAAGAAAAGGAGAGAGAAAGAGAAAACCCAGCATGCAGCAGGCTCTGGGCTTCTCGAATGACTTGGCAGACAAGTTCTCCCCAGTATCACGTCTCGCACTGTCTCAGATTGGGAGTTGCCATGGTGACCAAAGTTTTAGGGAAGTTGTGCGCGTGAGCGCGAGAACTAAGCTCAATCTGGGTCAAGCCTTCCCGAATGATAACACAAAGTTTTGTTTATTAAAGGGTGAATATTCTCTCAGCATCTGCAGATGCAAACCCTGTGCTGTTAGAGGAGGGGAGTGGGGGGGATGGAAAGGCTAAATAGTTTAAGATATTTTTAGAAGGAAAGTTCCACTGCCTGATGAAACAATGTGCCCATGTGTGTGTATGTGTGTGTGTGTGTGTGTGTGTGTGACAGAGGGAGAGAGTGGTGTAATATCAGAGTAATTTTGTGCACTATTTGAGTAGCTTTGCAGCAGAAAACAGTTCAGTTACAGCATATGTCTGGATCAGGCATGTTACCTTTTAGACGGCACCTCTCTGAGTGAGTGACTGTGTGTGCGTGTGTGTGTGTGTGTGTTGGTGGGGGGGATGCCTTGCATGGCACCCTTATTTGGGTTGTTCAGGCTTCAGCTCTTTTTGTGTTCAAAGGCTGCCAGTGGAGCTGATTATTGGTGCGTGTCTAAATTCAGCAGCCGCATCCTCCCCCAGAGGACTCGTACACACACAGCACATTTTCACACACATTTGCCCCTTTTTGGAGCTTCAGAAATAACTCGTGTCTTATTTGCCTTCCTTTCTTCACTTCCCTTTTTCCTCTCCTCCGCTCTCCTCTCCTCTTCTTTCTCTCTCTTTTCTCCCAAACCGCTCCGTGGGGCTCTGACAGAATCGTCTGTTCCAATTAACAAACTCCTCACCTAACCTACAGCCAGAGTTGCTTTCAAGCCCACTGCCCACACCCAGCTCCCCCACCCCCACCCCCTAACTGCGCCACATCAAAAGTGTGTGTGTGTGTGTGTGTGTGTGTGTGTGTGTGTGTGTGTGTGTGAGAGATACTGTATATGATGCACTGATGCACAGCACGTGTCTGTGTGTGGGTGGGGATTCACGAGACCACCCTGCTCAACCACTGCACGGTCATGTATGCTTTAGCATGTACATGTGCATGTGCATGCGCATGCGTGTGTGTATTTGTGTGCGCACGTGTGTGTGTGTACATATTTCATGTTGCTATAGAGTGCATGCCACAGCTTGAAATGAAGAATATGTATGTATGTGTATCTCTGAGATATGTGTATGTGTGTGTATCTCTGAGGAATGTGTATGTGTGTGTATCTCTGAGATATGTGTATGTGTGTGTGTGTGTGTATCTCTGAGATATGTGTGTTGCCCTGATGGCATACATTTTCTGAATAGTCAGACTTGTGATACTTATCAATCCTACTGAACTCCACGTTACTTGTAATATATATACACACAAGGAGAAAAGAGTGTGTGTGAGTGTGTGCTTGCCTTTGCCTCATCAACACAAGCATGCATCTGTGTGCCGCCTCCTCTCTCATCCCCCAGCAGCAAGTAACCCACATCCTCCTCTTCCTCCTTCCACCTTCCTCCTCCTCCTCCTCCTCCTCCCAGCAGGGACTTCACGGCACGTGTGAGAAACAACCCCCCCTCCCCTCCCCTGCTCTCCCCTCCCCTCTCCTTCTCCTCCTCCTCCTCCTCCTCGCCTGCTGGAGTGGAGTCCACAGCAGCACGCTGCATCAGTCACCGGCGGCCCACTGGGGTCCTCCTCCGCCGCCCACCACCACACACCTCCGCTCCGCACGGCGCGGCGCAAAGACGGCTAACCGACAGCAGCCCGACAGCAGCGCTGCAAACTTGGGATGCGTGGCGCAGAGGCCTCCCGTCGGCACACCTCCTCCGTCTGCAGCAACACAACGCTGGGCCAACGCTTCCTCCACCGACAGCAAAGCGTGCACTTGACCTACAGAGGAGGGCTGCCCCAAATCAAATGAGCACTACAAGCCCAAAACACCAGCTGTAATGATAGTGTATCATCAGTTTACCGCCGCCCCTCCAGTCTCCAGTTTTATCCGTTGAGATAAAAGCTTCCAAAAGGTACACGGGTCAGACAGCCAACGTTAATAGGATCGTCTGTTATTACACTTTCATTGTTACTTTGCATCACTCCGGGACGGAGAGGAGAGCCCCCCAGTTTGATGGAGGGCACATTTTATGTGTTGTGTGTGTAATTCAATTCCATCCTGATAGTGTTTCAAAATCGTGTCAATGTCAGTAGCAGCTGATGAGGGCCGGGGGAGGATGGGGAGGATGGGGAGGGTGGGGGTTACCTCTCCCAGAGGAGATATGCCCCAGAGACACGCAGGCTGGGCAAGTGGGGGCATGAAGAGACTGCTGGCATGTGTTTGTGTGCACGTGCCAGGCAACAAGAGGTCTGCTGAATTACCCCAAGCATGCATGCGTGAGAAAAAGAGAGAGAAAAAAGGAAAAGAAAGAGAGAGAGAGAGAGAGAGAGAGAGAATACATGTCTGAATGCATGCGTGAGTGGGCTGGCACATGCGAGTATTTGTTTTTGTTTTGTTGAGTGGGAGAGAGAGGGTATGAGCGACTATGAACAACATATCGGGTGTGTATGTGTCAGAGGGAGAGACTCTTTTTAACCAAGTACGTAGGTAAGATTTTAGGTGCTTCTGGTGTCATTGTGATTCAGTCACAACACATGGGGAACACATGAATTGACCTCGCAGGAAAAGACAGACTGAGGGAAAGAGACGCATAGAGAGGGAAATACGGCCATACCGAGTCTAAAGAGTGGGAAAGGACACAGACAGAGAGAGAGAGAATGTGTGTGAGTGAGTACTGATGGTGTGGTTGTGTAGTAGTCGCAGTAGTACTGACGGTGTGGTTGAGTAGTAGTAGCAGCAGTACTGACGGTGTGGTTGTGTAGTAGTAGCAGTACTGACGGTGGTGTATCAGCAGCAGCAGCAGTAGAGGCAGCTATGTGGTTCAGCAGCAGCAGCAGCAGCAGCAGCAGCAGTAGTGGAGGTGGCAGCTGTGTGGTTCAGTGTTCATCGTTCAGGCAGTGGGGAAGTGGGCCAGTGTGTCTGCAAGCCTCCAGGCTGCCCAAGGGACATGTCGCCACTGCCGCTGCCACCACAGCACACACACACACACACACACACACACACACACACACACACACTCCTGGCTGCAACAGGTGGAGAGGAGTGCTGAGACAGCAGCACCTCTCTTGACACCCCCCAAAAAAGTAGGCCTGGCTTTTGTTCACACACGCTCTGGTGTTACTTTCATTGGGGAAGCTGTCAAGAGTCCACCACTACACAAAACATGAGGGGAGCCATATATAGGCCACTTGTGCTAGGACAGAGAGGGAGAGAGATATATAGAGAGAGAAGGAGTGAGAGAGAGAGGGAGAGAGAGAGGGAGAGAAGGAGAGAGAGAGAGGGGGGGGGTGCTCTCCTTTCCTCTCCTCCACTTGACTTCTCTGGGCCTGCTAGGAGGGTCCCATTGCTTTGGGACATTACTAAAAGCCTTCATCATCAGGAGGCCTGCCGGTGGGCCTGGACGAGGGCAGCACTGGAGTGAGCTGCACATGGCACTGAAATAGCCGTCCCAGCATGCACAGGACTGAGCAGAGACCCTCACTGTAGAGGAGCGCAGAGCCATTAGCCACAGCTAGAGCAGTCACTTAGCCTGATGGGAATAGATGTGTCAGTAGCGTGGGAGGGCTCTACTAAACTGCAAGGTCAAACGCTAACACAGACACACACACACACACACACTGTTTGAATATCAGACACCAGTTATATACCAATATTGGTGACCTTTGGAAGAACTGGCAGAATCCAAATGTTACTTTCCTCTTAGTGCAGAGAGAAAAGCGATACTTTTCTCTACCTGGGGAGGTGTGTGTGTGTTTGTGTGTGTGTGTGTGTGTGTGTGTGTGGTCCTAATTCCGTTGGGAGCTATCAGCGTGTGTTCGGGGAGCGTGAGCGGTCAGTGTTGAGACTCCGAGCCTCTGGCTCCAGGCTGCCAGGAGAGAGTGTGGAGATGACCCCTCAGAGCAGCGCTGTTTGGACACAGGACCTTCGGAGCGGAAAAGGGCAAAAACAAACTCTAGCTGAGATAGAGAGAGAGATAGAGAGAGAGATAGAGAAAGGATAGAGAGAGAGAGAGAGCGCGCGCATCTGCCTGCAGTCTCTGAAGGATATGGGGTCCAGTGCCTACGCACAGAGAGATCTGGAGAGGACTGAGGAGGGAAGGCCACGAGTCAAATGCGCTCTGCTGGCAGAGTGTTCTTCAAAAGCAGCTGTGGTCCGTCTGAATGGGAAAGTGACTCACTCGCTGCTGAGGTATCAGTCATCTGATGGCGCACAGGGCAAAAGTCATCACTCAAAGCATCTTACTTGGGCAACACACACACACACACACACACACACACACACAATACACACACATACTGTACACACCCGCGCACACACGGCAAAGGTTTTCAAGGCGGGGGGGAATATAGAGGAACGAGTAAAAATAACTCTTTCCACAGAATGCTGGAGGTCACCCAAGCAGAGAATGACACTACAGGAAACTTTTCTAATTTCTCAACTTTTCCCCCCTTCTTTTCCAGAGAAGTAAACATCGCATCAGCAAAGTGTGTGTGTGTGTGTGTGTGTGTGTGTGTTTGTGTGTATGTGTGTGCGTGGGGGGTGCACTTCCTATTTCTTGAAAAACAAGAAGACAACAAGTCTCAGAAGACAGGGGTTTAACACGGCTCTTAGACTCTCATGAGGAGTCAAAGGGAAGCTCAACCTCCCTTAACCCACAGATTAGCCGAGAGAGAGAGACAGAGAGAGAGAGAGAGGGAGATGTGGGCCTAAGGCAGACAGAGCTGTGCCACAACTGGGCCGGAGACGGGCAGAGTGGAGCTGCAGGAGTGTGTGTGCTCAATGGTGAGTGTCACAGCTTTAATTGAGCCACAGGGGGAAGGGCTAAACACCACACTCACAAACACAAACACACACACACACACACACACACACACACACACACACACACACACACACACACACACACACACACACACACACACACACACACACACACACACACACACACACACACACACACACACACACACACACACACACACACACACACACACACACACACACACACACACACACACACCCCTTGCTGGCAGTTAGAAGAAGCTGAGTTTGATTCTGCAGAGTGAAACGGCTCAGAGAGATATCTTCTATGGCCTGATTGAGTAAGGGCTCCCAACTTGTACAGACTGTGGTGAGGTGAGTGGAGAAATAACACTCTAAACGGCACAAACCTTTGAGTGGTCATTCTGATGAGCCAGTGGCCATGGCCATATGTACACACACACACACACACACACACACACACACACACACCTTTGATTGGTCATTCTGATGAGCCCGTGGCCATGGCCATATGTGGGGCCGGGGCCGGGACCGGGACCAGCCGCGCGGCATGTTTTCCAGCGTAGCCGCAAAGATGTAACAGGATTTACACTGTATCTAATGCTTTCCCTCTCCTGTTGAGGTAGTTTCCACATGCCTGACCAATCAGCAGCGCCGCCAACGGCAAGACCATCGGTGTCAACGACCGCTGGCTCTGTGTGAGGTGTTCTGTGTGTGTCTGCGTGTGTGTGTGTGTGTGTGTGTGTGTGTGTGAGCGAGACAGAATATGGAATATCAGTCATGTGAGGTATCCTGTCAGCGCTGTGTGTGTCTGGGAGTAAGTGTGCACTCGCTGTGTGTGTGTGCGGGCGTGTGTTTGCGTGGACAAGTTTGTTTGGAAAACTCTTTCTGGGAATCAGGGTTCCTCTCAGATGCCGCGGTGTAAACATAGCAGCCGGCCCGCTGTCTGGCCGGGCGTCCTGCCGAGCGCGCCAAACGGCCCCCAATATGGCCACACGCCGCCCGGAAGCGTGCTAACTCCTGCCTGCCACCAATTAAACGCCGCCGCCGCCTCCCCGACGCCTCCTCCCACTGTCCTAATCCCCCAGAACTGATGGGACTATTTCGGGCCTTCCACAGATTAAGCGGCTATGTTTGGAGCCGAGGGTTGGGGGGGGGGCCGTGTGAACTGTCCCAGTCAGGCTCGTCACCCTTCTTCTCTATCTCCATATCTGTTGTTTTCCTTTTGCTTTTTCTCTCTCTCTCTCTCTCTCTTTTCTTTTTTTAGGGAGAGCCGGTGGGGTTCCCCCCTCTGACTGCACATGGAAGGTATTTTCCAGACCCCCCGCCGGACTCCCCCTCCCCCCCAAACGGGGCCTTGGTAACCTACTGCTCCCTGACGTCCTTGGACTTGACATGGGAGTCAAGTGACTTGGGATTAAAAAGTCTGCCAAGACGAACCCATGGGATCCGGTCCAACGCGTGTGTACGTGTGTGTGTACGTGTGTGTGTGTGTGTGTGTGTGTGTGTGTGTGGGAGGGAACTTTAATGGTCACGGAATTGTATCACCCACAGATAAACACACACACAGACAACCACTCACGCAGACACCCAGAGGCTAGCCTGCGCTGAGCGCTGAGCCCCAGGTTAGGTAAGCCACTGACTAATGTAAGAGGCATGTTGGGCGCACACACACTCCACTAGGGAGTGGGGCTACACCACCAGGGTTTTGCAAGAGCTTAGACTGGTCATCAAATCTAACGTTGCATAATTAACATTTCAGAAACCAGCCGCTGGGGGGGGAAAAAAACAAGCCGTGGGGTTTACATGGTGGCCATCAGCAATTAACTTTAGGAAGGACGCCGATTATATCACTCTTAGAAATGCCGTATTAATGAACAACAAAGACTAGGCTGAAATGTGGACTTCCTAAAAACCACACATAGGGAACAAGATAGCATGTTTAGTGACTGACACAGGGTTACACAGTAAATGATATTAGCACAGTGCTACATTCAAAAGCATCAGCGCTGCACACGTTTGGATGACTCTTACAACACTCTCTCAGGCTTGGCCATAGCCAAGTGTTTTGTGTTGGCACAATGCAGTCGATTTCCCCACAACAACAACAAAGAACAGCAGCAACAGGTGAGCTCCTGCTCTTTCCTGCACCTTTGTTTAGTGCGAGGTGCCACTCCGTAACCAGCTTTGGCCAGTATTTAGAGTGGAATGTTCCAAAGTGCCCGAGAAGTGGCATGAGTCCGTGACGGGATTAGCACACTGACTTGGATTGACCTTAATGGCAGGGCTTCCAAGGGCCCGAGACGACCTGGGCAGCGCTTTTCTGCTTACGAAACCCACTTGCTAACACAGCAGCGCTCACAACTAGGCTGTCTTGAGTTGAGCTCCAACTTTCATTTGAACATGACAGGAGAAAAAAAAACTGAATTATACAAAAAAAATTAAAAAGAAGACTTTCTCAGGAAGCTGTCAAATGAAGAGAAGAGTCTTCAGGGAGTGTGTTTTAAAAGTAGTAAAAAAAGTCACACCCTACTGTAGCAACACAACAAAAGTACTGTATGACAAAATGACTGCAACCAGAGTGCAAAACAACTAAGGATTGCTTAGCAAAGAAAAAAGTGCTTTTAAAGTGTACTTTAAGCTCCTCTCTGGCTTGGCTCTGCTTCCCTGCAGTGGCCGAGGTTAACGGAGTACAGTACTGTATGTGTGAGAGAAACAGACTCGTGCCCGCAGCACGGTCACTAACCTTAAAATGTCACGTCCGATTCGATGAGTGTTCACTTTTCAACATGCATTAGGTTCCCGGTGATTTGCCATATTTGCCATATTTACATGCTATTTTTACCACCGCCAGCCTCAGGGTGTTGCACACAGCACGGGTTAGAGGGGGCCAACACGTGCAGAGCTGCAATCTACACTTCACAACACTTGACTGTCTCTGTGTGTGTGTGTGTGTGTGTGTGTGTGTGTGTAGAAATGATAATTTCTTGCCTCTTCCTCACAGTAGAGAAGTGAGCTGTACAACCTATGACAACCCCTCTGTTCAGCTCATTTCCAATATGCTTCTCACGCAAATGAGGGCAACAGAATTTCTCACAGCCTGTTTACTTTCTCACGTGCTCCCCGACAGCATGAATCCCTTACTGGAGAAGAAGGGTAAAACCCCTCTAAAACCCCTACAGAACCTCTAAAAAACCTTCCCAATCACTGTAACAGCAACTGGCCCAGTGCCCATGCTCCCCATGCAGACGCCATATCAGGGGCACATGTGCGCTCCCCACGCACTACTACTGCACTGGGCTCTTCTCACAGCAGGAGCGGCACTGCGCGCACGAGTGGCTGCTTGGCAGCAGAGGATGCGAGTGCGCACGCGTGTGTGCGAGTGTGTGTGAGTGTGTACGTGTGTGCGTGCGTGTGTGCAAGTGTGTGCGTGCGTGTGTGCAAGTGTGTACGTGTGTGTGCGAGTGTGTACGTGTGTGTACGTGTGTGTGCGTGTGTGTGTGTGTCTGTCACAAAGAGGCCAATCTTAATGTGAAATGTGACCACTAGGTTGGCAGGGTGGTGAGGGAAGATTGTGTGTGCAAATGATGGAGCAGTAACGTGACTTTGTTTCTACTGCAGCACTATGAGAAGAGTTGTATTGGTTGTGTGCGTGAGGGAGCTGGGAGCTGATAATAGATGGACACTGGCTCTCCCTGGTCAATGTGCTGCTCATTAATTACATAACGCAATGCAATGGTGGCTGTGACGTAAAGACAACATTGACAACATTGGCTGGCTGGCTCACGAGTGTTTGGGTCAATGGTTACAAGGGGGGCTTTCCTCTCTCAAATCCATACATACAGACATGGCAACATACGGGATATGGAGACATACAGTAGGAACATGCACTCTATTTCTTTCTCTCTCACACACACAAACACACACACACACACACACACACACACACACACACACACACACTCTTGCATGCTGGATCGTGGTGATGCCATCTCGCATACCGCAGGGTGTTGCCATTCTCTGGGTAATTAAAAATGCCCCCGGTTGTTATTTTTCATAATTAACAATTGGAGGCCACAATCTGGTCTCTTAATACACACACACACACACACACACACACACAGAAAAGCAAAAACAACCACAAAAAAATACTGAGCAGATTGGCTGATATGATTCACAGCAATGCTGCCTGCCAAAGCCTAAATCTCTCCCAAACGATGCTGTCGTGTTCACAGACCTTAGCAGAACTTCCTCCTACACCCTCTCCTGCCCTGGATCCCACAGGCCCAGCCACCGGCCCTGCACTGCAGCCATACACACTAAACACCCGTATACTTGTGTACACTGACAACCAGATGCATATCTGCTGGGAGCATACCACCCCAGGACTGTAAATCCAGTATTTTACGCATAGCTACTGTAAAATCATACTTTATATACTCTATATACTGTTACGGTGTGGGCTCGTTTACACCATGACATAATAAGAGACAAGAAACAGTGGTAAAGAATATTACATTCATTGAGAAGTATAATCAAAGGAAGTCAATTATACGGGTCTAGTGTATGTTGATGCAATTGTCGTGCATGTATGGATGTGGTGAGCGTCTAGTGGATCAGTATTAGAATGTTAGCTGTAAAGGAGAATGATCATTAAGATAAGAAGAGTGAGCTAAAGAAAGATAGAGCGTGCCTATGAAAGAAGTACTGTAAGCCATATAGTGCCTATGTGAAAGGAAAGAGTGGCCCCAATGAAAGTGAGAGAGAAAACATTTTATAGCCCAAGCCCTAAGTACAGGTGATACCAATAAGGCACTTAGGGCACCCATGACACCCAGGCCTAGCGCCGTCCGTGCACTGACTAGACTAGACCCATAGGGGTCATGGTTTAAACCCAGGTGGTCGTCACAATACTTAATATATTACCACATGTAATATTATATTCATAACTTTGTAGCAAACGGTGGCATGACCTGGCATTGCAACATACTGCAGAATTATTCTGGTGTACACTTGAAAAGTAAAAATCGCATTTTTGTGCATAACCATACTTATACATGGTGTGGAGAATGCCAATTAATGCTAACATACTGTAATGCATGACCCCCAAATACTGAAAGACCAATCTGTCTGCACTGTTCACATGAACAGAGTCAGAGACTGCAACAACACGTCTGCTGTGTATACCATATACCATATACTGTATACCATAACTCCACACGCATCAAGTAAGGCGTATGCACAGGCGCGTTTAATACACAGGTGCGGTCAATACACAGGTGCGGTCAATACAAAGTTCCTTTTTTTGACTTGGCGTGAAACACTATCCTGCGGTTTATTCACTATGCGGGCTAATACAGTATCCGATATGGAAGTAAGGCATGAAGCCACTCTTCTCTCTGAGAGGGACTGTCTGAAACAGTGCACGTTGTGAAAGATGGAGGTCGAGCAGACAAAGTCACCATCTCTCCTCCGCCCTCTGATGCGCACGTCTTCCACTTAAACGGAGCTAGCGAGCGGCGCTGGAACAAATAAGGGCTTTGGCAGCGCCACTCTGTCGTTTATTTACTTCAAATTATGTGTGGATAATGGACCCCAGCAGTGTTGCTGGGATTCTTGTGGCAAAGACACACAGAGTGAAAATAAAGGCAGCTGATTTAATTAGCAGAAAAACGTTTTAAGTCGGCGCTGCCCCTGAGCGTATTCGCTTCGTCTTCTTGTGGGAATTGACGTGACTGATTTCTGGGGGTAAAAATAACGTTGCAGTGGTGATGCAGAGCAGACAGACAAACTGTTGGGATTAACAGTACAAAGGGCTAACCTTGGAACAATCGTTTCTCTCCCTCTCTCTCTCTATACACACACACACACACACACACACACACACACACACAGGAATTAGAGTGACCTCCGAAGCTCCGGTTAGAAGAGAAGGACATGGGAGTGTCGTTTCCCAGAAGGAGTGAGGCGGTTGCTGGCAACTCTGGAGCTCTGATACTGTAAACATCTTATCACTTGATGACTTGATGACTTGAACTCGGATGTCATCGTCATAACATGCTGCTCAAACACGAGAGATGAAATGTTTGGATGGTAAATAGAAATGTAGTTGTCCTTGATTTACTGATGTCCAGAATAATGCTTATCGTCTTTGCTTGTGGACACAGATGACATTATGAGGAGGAAGTTGCTATTCTCTGAGGAACTCTGTGGTGAACTCCATGGTGAGAGTGTTTAGGCCAAGTTCAAGACCACTTCCCTGACATAAAATCCCTGGCAAAAGAAACAGACACCCTGACATTCCAGATGGCAGTTTTCTCACAGATGAACAACCCATGTCCAAGACCCCCAAAAAACTATACCGTATAAACTATGCTATACCACCTATGTTATTTATGCTATATGCTTCTCAAAACAAAAGAGATTTTTTTTTCAGAGGCAAAAGAGTGACTCATGCTTGCCTGAAGCATGTACTGTAACCCAGTTTCCATGGTAACCTGTTGCTATGGAAACACTTTCCCCAGACTCAGTGGCCAACACAGGAAGAGATGGGCCCTCTACAAAAAGGAAGGGTGGGAAAAAGAAATATCACAACAGCTGATCATGTTGCACTGAGCAAGATAGAGAGTGTGTGAGACAGAAAGAGAGAGACAGAGAGAGAGAGAGAGAGAGAGAGAGAGAAACTTATTTTGAATATGTCAGTAAATATCTCATAGCCCTCATGTTGGAGGTGCTAAAGTTGAGTTTCAGCAGTCAAGACCAGCAGCATCAGTTTGGAGGCAGAACAGCATCAGTCCCTGCACACACACCTGACCGGCTGGAGCATCCTCACTCTCACTCACCGGACTGGATTTCAAGCTACTGTAATGATAAGCAGACACACACACAAACTAGAATACAATCACTCACACAACCACACACACACACAAATACACTTTGTCACACAAGCACACACACACACACACACACACACACAAGAACACACTCACTCACACGACCATATACACACCCCCACACACACCTCCCACTTGAAGGTCATCCACAGACTGTCCAGTGCTGTGTCACTGCCTGCCTAGCCTCTAGTCTGTCGTATCTCTAATGACTTCACCTTTCCTGCCAAGGACAGTTGAGCTAAAACCCTGCGCTGAATCTCTAAGCAGGCACAGTGCTGTGTGACAGCGGAGTGATGCCCTCGGCCTCCTCCGACACAGCCGCCTGGCAAAGACAAGTCCCCACACAGAGACACACTTTGATTCCTTCCAGAGCACAGAATATTACATAAGCGGCCTATAGTAGTGATGGCTCCGCCGCTATCACCGCCCATCCCCCCTTGCTGCATGCCAAACCAAACCGCACCGCGCACACACACACACACAACACCTCCCCCCGCTGGACACACAGTGAGACGGACTGCTGTGGTTACATAACCCCCACCCCACCATCTATTCATCTGAACCCGGGCCTCTCTGTCTCTGTCTCTGTCTCTGTCTCTGTCTCTGTCTCTGTCTCTGTCTCTGTCTCTGTCTCTGTCTCTGTCTCTGTCTCTGTCTCTGTCTCTGTCTCTGTCTCTGTCTCTGTCTCTGTCTCTGTCTCTGTCTCTGTCTCTGTCTCTGTCTCTGTCTCTCTCATTCTTCTCCTATTTTGCAAAAGAACTCCTCAGGTGATCGATGGGGCTGCTACAGCTTCAGAGGACCTCCCCATTCCCCACCTCCAAAAAAAAGTTGAGGGGAGAGAGAGAGAGAGAGAGAAAGAGAGAGAGAGAGAGATGAGGGGAGGGAGAATAATTGAAAGTGAAAAAGCTGAGTCTGAAGAATTGTTCCTAAGCTTTATATAAAACTCTAATTAGTCAGTCTCCTGCTCATATACGGTACGTACAAGACTACAGAGTTAGAGGAAGACAAAGGGTGAAGGATAGAGAGAGAGAGTTCACGAGAAAGAGACGGAGAGTTCAGGACAGAGAGAGAGAGAGAGAGAGAAGTACACAATACATGCAGACTGCAGAGCCTGAAGAGAGAGGGATAGAGAGATAGAGATAGACGCAGAGAGAAGGATAGATAAGAGACCGAAAGTGCGAAGAAAAAGAGGGACTGACAGAAGGTGAGAGATGGAGAGAGAGAGAGAGAGAGAGAGGACTGAGGGAGCAGGGCCAGAGAGGAGAAGAACAGTGTAACTAAGTGTGACTGTGGGCGATGGGCTCCGACTTTTAGGGGACATTAGAAAAGGCATCATTATGCAATAGTGAAGCAGAAGAGACGAGGAGACGAGGAGATGAGGAGAGAGGAGAGAGGAGAGAGGAGAGAGGAGAGAGGAGAGAGGAGAGAAGAGATGAGGAGAGAGGAGAGGAAAGGAGAGGAGAAGAGAGGAGAGAAGAGATGAGGAGAGAGGAGAGAGGAGAGGAAAGGAGAGGAGAAGAGAGGAGAAGAGATGAGGAGAGAGGAGAGGAGGAGAGAGGAGAGGAGAGATGAGGAGAGAGGAGAGGAGAGGAGAGGAGAGGACAGCACAGAGGGCCAAAATAGACATGTAGGGGGTGGGGCTGATTTGACAAACTGATATGGCTGTCAGAACGCCCAAATCCCTGTGGCTGTGGGGCCCGGACACCCCAGCGCATACAGCACCCCACCCACTGCTCATCACACTACACTGCTCAAAGTGATGGTGTTTGTGCTGATCAATGTTCCTTGCAGTATCTGTCTTGCTGTGCAGCTGGGGGGCTCCACATTAGCAAAACAAATCAGGCTGGGGTTTTTAATGCACAGTCAGACGTAGAGCCCAAACCACCAGCGTTCCTTGACAGCCACTTTGCAAGTAAAAAGCAATCACAGTTTGGTTTTAAAAATGGTCTTACGTAATCAGAACATTAGATAATTTATTTTTGGTGAATTGGATTTATTTGAGCTTTATTACCAGAGGGTATGAAAACATTAACTTTTTCATTACTACATTAACTAAATATAAAACGCATTACACAACACATTCATCAAGAGGTTTTTTTTCCTGTGCTTTAACGGCAACATGAAAAGGCGTAACTTTTCAAGACATAATTCAAAAATATACTTTGAAAATGTTTCAGCGAACCATCCAATCCGCAACAAAAGAGCATATGTTAATCGGCATGTGGTTGTGCAATACTTCAAGTGAGCTATCTTGCTTCTGTAGGAGATTGTATACTGTAGGTTTAGGCTTGATATAGGAGATGGCATGGGCATAGGCTAGATACTAGATAAATAAATAGTCTTTTAACTTGGATGTTTACTTGCAATTTACCTTTATTGTGTAAACAACTCCAGACAGCACACCAAAACTTCATACTGTGCATATGGTCACGTTGGTGGGCTACGCTGAGGGAGTGTTTCCATGCTCCAGTGTGAGGGTGAGTGTGAATGCAATAGTGTGTGCTGCTGTACTAGTGTTTCCGATGCTGTAATGCAACTGAAACGTGTTGTATTTCTGTTAGCCATAAATCTCCTCAGTGTAATTAGTCACTTCCTGTACTAAGCCGCATATTGATGTGTGTGTGTGTGTGTGTGTTTGTGTCTTGCATGAGTGACTACCCTCTCGTGTTCTGTCTGTCTCCTGCTATTTACTACAAGATTGAGGAAATGACTTTGCAAAACATAGTGGATTTGATTGACACAAGGGATTACTTGGGATACGATTATTTTGTGACACAATGAAATGTTTTCCAATAAACTGTGGTTTATACACATTTGCTGTCAATGCACGTTTTATTTTCTTTAGCACATACAGTACTGCCGTCTATGAAAGAGGAAGAGAAGGCTGTCAGCTGAATGAATATGTACTGTATATATAAACGTTGGGGACGGTGTGAATGTGTTCACCAGGCCTAGTAGAGGTGGCTGAGGGAGCACACAGCCCTCATGAGTCAGCTCAGTAAATAAACATCAGATAGCAGCCGTAAACATGTGCTCAAGATGGCTGCCAAACAAGAGCATGATTCATCCGCATGATAGATATGTATGCATATGTCATGCTCAGGGGGATACACTGGTGCAGTTGTGTTGTGTTGTGTTGTGCTGTGCTGTGTTGTGTTGTGTAGTGTATGTAGCTAATATGACTCCATCCCACTGAGACTATGACGCCACTCAGGTGCTGTGTGCCTGTGTTGTGTGGCCAGTGTGGCCCTGTGTGTGTGTGTGTGTGTGTGTGTGTGTGTGTGTGTGTGCATGCGTGTGTATCTAATTTGATTCCGGCTCCCCACTGGGGGCTGATAGTAAAATTAATACATGATGGCCTCTGCTGCAAGCCAGGCATTTATGTCCAGCTTCCACTCAAAGGAACAGCTTCAGAGGGAATGACCGTCCTCCTCTACACACACACACACACACACACACACTTAACACCTTCACTCATGCAGGCTGAACACACACTGAGTAACACTTGCATGTAGGCACTGAGAAGAGAAGGGAATTGAGAAAGAGAGGGAGAGATGAAGAAGGCAGAGGAGAGGAGAGAGGAGAGGAGAAAAGAGAGAAGAGGAGAGGAGAGGAGAAGAGAGAGGAGGAGAGAAGAAAAGAGGGGAGAGGCAAGGAGAAAAGAGAGGAGAAAAGAGAGGAGAGGAGAGGTAAGGGGTAGAAGTGAGAAAAGAGAGGAAGAGGAGGATGACAAGAGGGATGCTGAGGTGCTGAGAAGGGGAGAGCGCTGTGGAGGAGATGCGTGATGAGTGTGTGTGTGTGTGTGTGTGTGTGTGTGTGTGTGTGTGTGTGTGTGTGTGTGTGTGTGTGTGTGTGTGGAGAGCTGTAGCGCGTGTGTGATCTGGAGCGGGCGGATGAGGATGGCAGCCCCAGCTGGAGAGCTAACGCAGAGCAGACAGGAGAGGCAGCACGCATCAGTGTGCTTCCTACACACACACACACACACACACACACATTGCAGTGGATTACACACGTTTAAGCCCAAAACACACACACACACACACACACACACACACACACACACACACAGGCCAACTCCACACATACACACAAATACATATGCTTACAAGCTAACACACACACACACACACACACACACACACACACCACTCTCACTCTTTCTCTTTATCTCTGTTGAGCCTTACATCATTGTTTTAGAGGTAGCGGATTGTGTTGTCATTGTGTCCGTGTTTAGGCAGGTGTGTGCGTGTGTGTGTGTGTGCGTGTGCGTGCGCGCGTGTGTGTGTGTGTGTGTCCCAGCTGTTTGTCCTTTGTGCATGAGCAGATGTGTTGGTGTGATGTGGGCTGAGGCACCCAGCTCTGGGCAGAGAGGGGAGAGGTGAGGACAGTGCCTCTGTGTGTGTGTGTTTGTGTGTGTGTGTGTGTGTGTGTGTGTGTGGTAGAAAGATTGCTCAGCATTAAACACAGGCAAGCCAGCCCTCCCCCTCCAGCAGACAGACCTAGAGGGCACAGCAGAGAGAGGGAAAGACTTTTAATCTTCAGATCCTAACCCTTTCCTAACCCTCTAGTGCCTACAGGCAGCGCTGCCTTGAGGTCGATGGTGGGGGCCCAACAGACCACATAACGCTCAGCACACCGTCCCTATACTGGTACTTGTATACTGGTATACTTCAAGGGACTTGGAGACTATACTGCACACTGTTTCTGTTAAGTTCATTTAATGAAATAAAAAAGCAATCAGAGAGCGCAGACCTCCACCAAGCGAAATCTTAACCACCTCCTGGATCAAGACGGTGATACGGATCACTCCAAAAATGTCACTGTTTCTTCCTTCAGACCTTCCCCGAAAATTTCATCGAAATACATCTATAACTTTTTGAGTTATCTTGCGAACAGACAAACAAACAAACAAACAAACAAACAAACAAACAAACAGAGAAGGTTAGGTTATTTGGCCACTTTTTCCAATGAAGCTGACACTATAAAGAGCATGTGCTGTGCTATGTGTGTTGAATGGATGGTGGATTTGAAGATGGTAAAAAGATGGAGAGACAGGGATGCCAGAGACAATGATGAAGGGAGGGATGAAGGGAGGCCAAAGACAGGGATGAGGGGATGAAGGGAAGGAGAAACGAAAGAGGAGGTGTGAGAGGAGGAGAGATGATTTAGACCGGCGTGAGGGCACAGGGAGCACACCAACAGGAAGCTCTGAACAACTGCACGTTTCAGATGAATCTCTTCTTCTCACCTGCACACTCTCCCTCTCTCTTGTCTCTCTCTCTCTCTCTTGTCTCTCGCTCTCTCTCTCTCTCTCTCTCTCTATTTCTCTTTCCATCTCTCTCTCTCTCTCCCTCCTTCCATCTCTCCTCATTTCACACCTGTCTCCGTCTTCCTCTGGGGTAGCGCTGTGTGATTGCTAGCTCTGTGCTGACCACTGGTTCCCTCGTCACCTCTCTCTCTCCCCCCTTCCTTCTCTCTCTCCTCTCTCTCCCCCCCTCTCTCTCTCTCCCCCTCTCTTGCTCTCTCTCCCCTCTTCCTCTCCTAACCCACTTGGCGCGCTCCACTCCCTCCACCGACCTGAATCTGTCAGGGCTGTCTCTCTTCTTTTTCTGCCCCCTCTTTCTTCCTTTTGTGTGTGTGTGTGTAGATGTGTGTGTGTGTGTGTGGGCGTGGGAGGGAGTGGTGTGTGAGTTTGTGTGGGTATGAGGTGTATAAGAGAGACGTGTGTGTGTGTGTGTGTGTAAGTAAAGGGGATGGGCCCACACCATCCATCATGCCGGATCCAGTCAGTTGCGCTCCCCTGCCCCGGCACCAGCAGACAGCAGACAGAGCTTCGCCAAACCCTACCACACCATCTCTCTCTCTCTCTCTCTTGCTCTCTTTCTCTCTCTCTCTCTCTCTCTCTCTCTCCCTTTCCAACTCTTTCTCTCTCTCTCTCTCTCTCTTTCCAACTCTTTCTATTTGTGCACTCTCTCTCTCTTCATTGGCAAAACCCCTGGTGTATTATGTTCTTAATCTCTTCTTCTCTCCTTCCTCTCCTCTCTCCTTCCTCTCTCAGTCTCTCCCTCTTTTCTCTTTGTCCCTCTCCTATCTCTCCCCCTCTCCTCCATCTCTCCTCTCCTCCATCTCCCCCTCTCCTCTGGGTGTGTTAGGAGTCTGGTCACAGAGCTGCTCCCCTGCTCTGGGCTGTGCTGGAGATGCTGGAGGAGAGAGGAGTGTGTCTGTCCATTCACAAGCAGCCCCTGCTGCACTGCACTGCTGCACTGCTCACAACGGACATAATGCTCTCCCCTGGCTTCTACAGCAGTGCAGGTGTATGCACACACACACACACACACACACACACACACACACACACACACACACACACACTCGTAAGAATATGTCACTATAAATGTGTTTGACAAAAACACACACACTCGCATGAAATCACACATGACTCGAGTAAATGTGAATCAAGTGTATGAATATCAACCCAAACTCACATAATCAGATACACATCATGCATTTAACACACACCCAGTAGTGCTTCAAGTCTCCCCACAACACACACACACACACACACACACACACACACACACACACAGATCATGAGTCAACTCTTGGTGTCCATCTGCGGGGGCAGTGTCCGTCCCCTGTGTGTGTGCGTGCGTGCTGATTGGCTGGGACAGGGCCGATTGCAGGGGCCGGCGGAGTTCAACTGGGATCTCTCCGCGCCGTCATCTCCCATTACCCTCCCAGGCTTACCCACAATGCCATGCTCCAGTGCCCAGCAAACGCAGTAATGCCCACTGATAGCGGCTGCAAACACAAAGAGGATTGGAGTTTGTGTGTACAGTGCGTGTGTGTGTGTGTGTGTATGTACCGGTAGGTTAGTGTGTGTGTGTGTGTGTGTGTGTGTGTGTGTGTGCGTGTGTGTGTGTGTGTGTGTGTGTGTGTGTGTGTGTGTGTGGCATGGTCTCTGTAGGAGGGCTCAGGCTGGTATGCCTCAGTGTGGTCATTTAAATTCTGATGCTGTACCTGCTCTCTCCGCCACATAATCGATTGAGCCCACAGCCAGCCACCTTGTCCTTCTGCCTGTTGAATACGTATTTCTGTCAAAAGCTCTTACAACCCCCCGACGCACACACACACACACTCTGTCTCTCTCTCTCCATCTTTCTCTCTCTCCCCCATCTCTCTCTCTCTCTCCATCTCTCTCTCTCCCTCTCCCCCTGTGTGCGCGGTGACCTTGGTTGCACTGTCAGGCTCGGACAGCTCTGCATGCACTTAATCCCCCAGCATGCTTTGCAAGGCCGCCCTGTCACCATCATGTCAGGGACATCTCTGTGCTGTCAGCAATATTTTCATTAGGAGATAGCCCTGGTTGTGTGTGTGTGTGTGTGTGTGTGTGTGTGTGTGTGTGTGTGTGCGTGTGTGTTTGTGTGCATAAATACTTTGAGTGGAATTATCTGTGTGCATGACATGCATTTGTGTGTGTGTGTGTATATATGTGTGTGTGTGTGTGTGTGTGTGTGTGTGTGTGTGTGTGTGTGTGTGTGTGTGTGTGTGTGTGTATGTGTGTGTGTGTGTGTGTATGCGCACGCGTGCATATGAGAGGCAGAGCTGGGAGCCTCAGTGTGGGGGTGGGTGGAGTCGAGGACTCTTGAATATAGATCCACCCACAGCACAGACAGGTGGTGAACTCCATCTCTCCGCTGGTGGATATCAGAAGCACAGAGCACAGGTCAACCAGCAGCAGACGCTCCACATACACTAAAGCACACAGCAACTTTACAAAACCTCTACAAAAAAGAGTCAAGAACTCATGAAGAAGTTGGAGTTTGGTCTCACAAGAGAATTGAGAGCTCAACACAAGCACAGCCTGGAAGAGCTCCACAGTGTACCAGAGGATGCTGCAGTGCACACACACACACACACACACACACACACACACACACACACACATAGTAGAAGCACGCCAAGCAATGCAAATGAATCCCATCGGTGATGAAGGTTATGAAATACAAATGCAAATCTGACCACCGTCTCATCCATGAGCTCTAGTCTTCTGTGGATGCTTTGTGCAGTGGTTAGTGTGTGAGGAACTGTACTTTGTGTGTGAGGAACTGTTCTTTGTGTGTGTGAGGAACTGTTCTTTGTGCAGTGGTCAGTGTGTGATGAGGAACTGTAGTCTGTGTGTGATGAGGAACTGTACTTTGTGTGTGATGAGGAACTGTACTTTGTGTGTGATGAGGAACTGTACTTTGTGCAGTGGTTTGTGTGTGATGAGGAACTGTACTTTGTGCAGTGGCTTGTGTGTGATGAGGAACTGTGCTTGTACTTTGCGTGAGGACAGGATGAACCGTTTGTCTCCTGGAGGGTGCGGATTGAGGAGAACCCTGTGCAGCTGTGCGGGATCACCTATCACCTCCCATCTGGGTGGGAAAACACACGAGCAGGGCTCAATTGGATCAAGTATGACTAACTAGAATATTCTCTCAGACGGGACAAGCTGTCCAGAGCTGGTGTGTGCATTGGTGTCTGGATGTGTGTGTGTGTGTGTGTGTGTGTGGAGGATGCAGCATGCAACCTTAGGCTACTATCGGCATGGCCAAAAGGAAGAGAGAAAAAAAATGAGATGAAAAAACGGGGGAGAAAATCCCTCCGTATTACGGCAGAACAGGGCGCTTTGCGTGAAGCACCAAGCGGACGCTGCAGATTGAAATCTGCTCATCTCTTAAATCCAGCGAGGGGGAGATTGAGGGGCTAAGCCTATCAGGGCTGCATACCGCCAGAATACAGGTCAGAACAATAGTCCTGGGCTGCTGGTCTCACACACAGCTCCAGGCATATGTGTGTGTGTGTGTGTGTGTGTGTGTGTGTGTGTGTGTGTGTGTGTGTGTGTGTGTGTGTGTGTGTGTGTTACAGGTGTGAAAGGCTGCAGGTGTGAGTGTACATGCTTGTTTTGTTTATGTGCTGTGTGTGTGTGTGCGTGCGTGCGTGTTTGAAGGACATGGTGGCATTGCTGTCGTCGCTATCAGGGGACACCTGCATCTGAACTTGGCTCCAAGTTTCCCATGGTCCCTCCTTCCCACACACTCAGCACTTCTCAGCAGAAACGGCCCGTACCAGCTGACTTCACCTGGGCCTCCCACCCCTCTCCCTCTCTCTCTCTCTCTCTCTCTCATATCACCTTTTCCAGGACAGGCAGGGCCTGAATGATTCATAGCTGGTATTCAGATGTGGTGAGGAGGAGACATAAAACATTAAGAGCAGTCTTATGAGCAGAGCTGGATGTTTGGGCCCCTCTGAACGCATGAGAGGAACATTACATCAAGACGGGAAACAAACCCCCACAGAGCTCTCCTGGATGGAGACGCAATGGGGATGACGCAAGCACGCCAGCATAGCTTCATCTGTCATCAACAACGGCACAGTCATCTCACACAGCGACAGTCACTGTATTCACAAAAGTGCTAACGCGTGCGTGCGCGCGCGCACACACACACACACACACCATCTATTACTTTAATGTGCAACACTGACAATCTTTTGAATGATAGGGAGAGATAAACTAAGGAATGACTCAGGCTATTTTTTCCATTGCACCTGAAGGAACTATTTTGAGTGAATGGGGTGCATTTATAAAGCTGACGGCACTAACGGTGCTTTTACAATGCACGCCGCACGTCTACTTACTGAGTGCAGTGGCTGGCTGGCACTTTTTTCTGCTGTTGGAAGCAGTTACAGCACTCAGTGTCTTGCTCAAGGGCACTTCAAAAGGAACACTGCCACCTAACAGGAACACTCAAAACGTGAACCTTCCAACCCAACAGGGACTTCTCCAGTCCCGGAACACTCGGGCTCCCACAGGAACACTCGAAATAAGAACCCGTTCCAGGTTCCGGTATCTTGGTATCGACGTCATGGTATTCCATGTTAAGAAAATTCATGATCCATCATCCTGTGATCATTTGTTTAATACAGCTATTAAATGCAACTGATGGCATACAATGTGAAGAGTAAAGTTTGTGTCCTATTTATAACTTTAATTCCCAACTCCAAGCTACATCTCTGTCTCTCTCCCTCTCTCTATCCTTCTCTCTCTCTCTCTCTCTATCCTTCTCTCTCTCTCCCTCCCTCTATCTACTGTATCTCTGGCATCTGGCGTGCCAGAGGTACACACTATACAGACAGACACAGCAGACTGTGAAACCCTGATGTTTTGACGGTCATCCCACCATGAACATCTCACACCGATGCAACTCTAGATCCCAAACAAGTCCAAGCCTTCGGGCTCTGTTGCTCTCTCTGGACTTGCTGCTTCTGGGTGTTTGAGAGTGATGTGTGTTGCAGGCCAAGCCAAATCCATCAGCTTTGTTTGCATGAGGATGAATGAAACAACTCTTGGGTATAGGAGAGAAACACAGAGCTAGGCAGACAGACAGACAGACAGACAGTGGATTAGAATGAGTGATGTAGAGAAAGAGAGAGAGAAAGAGAGAGAGAGAGAGAGAGAGAGAGAGAGAGAGAGAGTGAAAGGGGGATCGAAATGTGCCCATCCCTGTCCGTCTCAGCTGTCGATCCATAATTCAGTGCTAACAGCCTGAGCGATGACTGCTTTATTATGCATTCGTTAGACACATTTAATTAGTGCTCAGAGTGTTACACAAGCACCAGCACTGAGCCCTTCCTGTGGCCAGTCCCTCTTGCCTCAATACAGCACGCTTTTAAAGGAACACAATGGGAATCTGCCTTTGCATCAGCTCTCAATGACTTGGGCACCCATTTAGCACTAAGGGGGGGCACACCATTCACCCACCACCCACAAACAAGGGTCCTACTCCCACCCCCCACAACAGTGGCACATAGAGCACAGCCAAGGGCTCTGGGCAAGTGTCGGCCTCCTCAGATACTCCATTCTCTGGATTGGAAGTCAGTTTAGCATCTAAATGAGTTTAAAGCCTTTTTTGTAAGGTAAAATAACGATATTGTGTTGCTTTAAAGCAGAGTGCCCCCCCCCCCCCCCACACACACACACACAGACACAAACATGGAACAAACTTGTGTACATATACACAAACAGACACAAACTATAAACACAGAAAGGCCAAAAACCTCTTGCACATACAGACTGTACACTCAGACACACTTTCGTAATGCTAGGGGCACTTAAATGCTTAGTCACCATAACTACCATACACAAACGAATATGCTGCTGCTGCTGTTGTTGCCGTGTGCGCGCGTGTGTGTACATCTCTGTGTGTGTGTGTGTGTGTGTGTGTGTGTACTCCAGACCTCCGGGAAGTCCAGTCATTCAGTAAATGGAGGGTTCTTGACCGTGTCATGTTGTCATAAGACAATGGCCTAAATAGCAGCCCAGTCACCTCTTGAGAGCCAGAGAGATGAGAGGCGAGGAGAGCAGAGGAGAGCAGAGCAGAGGAGAGGAGAGCAGTGGAGAGGAGAGGAGAGGAGAGAATGGGATGATTATTACGGATAGCTAATGGACAGCTCATCTAGATACGAGTCACCGGGAGAGAGAACGAAAGCGTGTGAGAATGAGCTGGCCTGCCATTACCCAGTGTTTATCTCCTCATAAAACGCTGGAATAGGGAGAGTGAGTATTTTATGTGTGTGTGTGTGTGTGTGTGTGTGTGTGTGTGTGTACTGTATGTGTGTATATGAGTGAGTGAATGTGTGTACAGTATGTGTGTGTGACGGTGAGTGTGTATATATATGTATTAGTTAGTAAGAGAGTGAATGTGTGTGTTTATGTCTGTCAGTAAGTGAGTGAGTGAGTGTGTCTGTATGTGTGTGTGTGCGTCCGCACGTGTGTGTGAGAGGGAGTGAGTGTGTGTGAGAGGGAGTGAGTCAGAGAGATAAGGCAGACGCAGCAGCCTAGCGCACCTTCAGCTCTCTTAATCATCACTTTTGTTCCAAGTTCCACGGAAACTTCCAGCAGAGAGAAAAAAAAGCAGCCAGCACTCTAAATCCCCCTCTCTTTGAGCTGACCTGAGAACGCTTAGACATCTCCTCCCATAGTGCTGAATCACCAAACCCAGATCAGTGCTGCTGCTCGATACACCTCATATCGACTCTCTCTCTCTATCTCTCTCTCTCTCCCTCTATCTCCCTCTCCCTCTTGTTATCTCTCCCTTACACACACACACACACATAGTGTGTGAGTCCAAACATTACCCAGAAGGCTCAGCCTGACATTGTATACATTTGAATGCTAGTCAACAGTATGATTACAGACCAATCAGTCGTCTCCATTCACCGCTGTTCTCATCGTATTAAGTGTCCTTAATAGAACAGTCCTGGGTGATCTTATTAATGTTTCCTCGCTTACTTACAAGATAAACTAGGGCATGTGGTTGGTTTGGGGGCTAGTTGAGTATAATCACATATCAAATGCATGATTATCATGTGTGTAGTTACTCTGAAATATGATTCTACAGGGACTATCATACAATTTAATAGCAATACAAGATATATAAAGAGAGCAAAGATGATGGGGACATTATAGGCCTGGAGAGAGAGAGAGAGAGAGAGAGAGAGAGAGAGAGAGAGAGAGAGAGAGAGAGAAAGTAGCACCTCTACTGACCATTTTAATGGCCAATGCTATGCTGGCCAAACATACTCCTAGTTGACAATTACCATCATTGAAAATGCCGTCTAATTAGGTGTCACCTTACAGGTGGCTTCAAACGATGTCGTCCTTGTGGACTAGCAGGTCCTCCCATGTTGGAAACTACTAATTCACACTGACATCATACTCCAGTAATGGCGGCTAATTGGCTTGTTTGTAAAAATGTGCCACAGTCAGTGCTACACATACACTATGCATATATAGTCCCAACCCCTCCAGTACAATTGTATGCACATCCAAGAAACATACTCAAATTATTTTTTATGTTTTCATTAAATAAAAGGCAACATAACATTGATGTTTTAGTGATTCTCAGGTGGACCCATCTGAGGCTAATACACATCCATCAGTCTGTCTGAGAGAGAGAGAGAGAGAGAGAGAGAGAGAGAGAGAGAAAGAGGCAAGGAGAGGTAAATAGAGAATGACAGGGAGGGGGTAAAAACACCATGCAATTCTCTCACACACACACACACAGACAGACACACACACACACACACACACACACACAGACACACACAGACACACACAGACACACACAGACACACACAGACACACACAGACACACACACACACACACACACACACACACACACACACACACACACACAGAGGACATAGAGAGGAGGGGACAAACATACATACTGTACAGACATACATCATGACATACACATGCATCATTTTGATCTGAATATACTGTACGAATCTGTGAACAAAGTGAAATCCAATAAAGTTCACCAGGCCGAGTGAATGAGGCCACCCCAACTGAACTGATCTCCCCTCTGTGGCAACATCTGCTCCCACCACCTTAGGGGGCGCACAGCCCAATATGCTGCTACTGCTGTGTGTGTGTGTGTGTATGTGTGTGTGTGTGTGTCCATTTGTGCCAGCACACGTGGTGAGTAAACATCAATAACGCCCCCAGTGCCTGTCCCTCATTGTGCGCACACAGGCCCATCAAAAAGCACACACACACACACACACACACACACCGCCACAGCCAGACGGGGGCAGAGTGTGGGCTGTGTGTTGTGAGTGCACTTCTGATGCTGATGCTGATGTGATGATGCTGATGCAACTGTAAGTAATCCTGCAGCCTGGTGGTGTGGGTTGTGCCACTGCAATCTGGCCCAGAGACGCCGCACTGCTCCCCGGGCTAACGCAGCCAACAGCGTCTGGAAACGCCGCACTGCTCCGCGGGCGAACGCAGCCAACAGCGTCTGGAGCCATCCGGCATCCACCACCACGACCCACCGCTGGACTGAGGTGGACCAAGAGATCCAATGGCAGCAGTGTATTGTAAGGACAAACACTGACCTCAATACACAAATCCACACTGACATTATAACAGAAATGACACAGAAAAACAACACATACCTAAGCTGGCACACAAGCGCACACACACACACACACACACACACACACACACACACACACACAACACACACACCTGTCATTTGTCTGTCCCAGCACAAAACGAAATTATGGCACCCACAGGTTTCCTACATAATTTTTGGTGTCTGGTATGCCAGTAATCTAAGTTCTGAACGGCACATCACAAAGCTTGCACATTCATGCTTTTATCACCCTCAAAATATGTCTCAAATAAGATCCATTCTAACTTTTGAAGACCGAGAGATGATTTATCTCTTCACCCCTGAAATGCTGCAGCAGTCTTTTAACCTGCCTTAACCAAAAGATTATTGAACGGCTTCAGACTGTTGAGAGCACTCTGTCAGGCTTCTGAGTAACTCCAAGATGTGTGATCACATCACACCTGCTTTGGCCTCCCTTCGCTGGCTCCCGGAAGACTTTTAAGCTTCTGTCCAAGTTCTACTGTACAGGTATATCTGACCTCTTATAATAATACACCTGCACATACACAGAGATCCTTTGCCAGCGGTGTTTAAATTGTCCCTGTTGCGCCACTGAGGCCTAAAGGGAACAGAGCACGAAGTGTCAGGGCCCAGAGGCTTTGAAACGAGCTCCAGAGGACATCACTTGAGCTAAGTCAGTGTCCTGCTTCAGGTATCTCCTCAAAAGCCATTTTTATGGTAAAGCCTTTGCTAGAGCCTGAATTGGTTTTAATCGGTCTTACTTTCCTTTATTTGAGACAGGTATCGATTTGTTTTCACACACTTGTATTGCTTATTTTATACCTAACTGTTTTATTTGCTTTATTTTGAAATTGTCGGATTTTACGCTTGTCTGGTTTGTAAGACACTTCGGAAGTTGGATTTTAAAACTGCACACTTCCGCACGCACACATGCACACACGCGCGCGCACACACACA
>NC_084995.1:10804671-10807171 GCF_963854185.1 Sardina pilchardus
GGCTCTGGTCCTGTTTACAGTCATAACGAACACACATTAGTGTAGCTAAACTCAGTATTGCCATCTTCATCATCATCATCATCATCATCATCATTCTCAATTATTTACATTCATCCACAGTGCCAAGTGGGTGTTAAAAGGGTCCAGAAAGAAAGTGGCTGTTTTTGCTGCGCTCACGGCTCTTGGCTCGGAGGAGTGTGGTGAGGACTGAGGAGGTGAAAAAAAGAGAAGGCTTTGTCCTTAAACAACTTGTGCTGCAGAGAGAGGAAACTGCCTCCCCCTCAACTCCACCCCAGTGGGCGGTGGACAGCTCTTTACATACGGTAGGCTCTCCATCGATCGCCTCTGTAGTCTAGGCTTGATTATTTGTGTGTGTGTGTGTGTGTGTGTGTGTGTGTGTGTGTGTGTGTGTGTGTGTGTGTGTGTGTGTGTTGAAGTATGCGTGTATAAGTGCACTCCTCTCTCTCTTTCTTTCTATGCGTGTGTATGTACAGTACAGTATGCAAGCACATACGTCTAAGATTGTGTGTGAACATGAGTGTGAGTCTGTGTCTGTATGTGTATGCGTATGTGGCTGCAAGTGCATGAGTGTGTGTGCGTGTGTGCGTGTGTACTATGTGTTTGAGTCTGTGCATTTCTTTTTGAGTCTGTGTGTGTGTGTGTGTGTTTGTGTGTGTGTGTGTGTGTGCGTGTAAACACACATTTGAGTCTGTGCATTTGTGCGTGTGTGTGTGTGTGTGTGTGTGCATCCGTGGGTGACCCTGCCCTCTGTGAAGCTCTGTTGGGTATTTTGGGCCATGTTGACAGAATGCTGGCCATCTGTGTGTACGAGAGGGATGGCAAGAAAGAGAGCACAGAGAGAAGGATGGGGATGGAGAGAGAAACAGACAGATACAGAGAGAGAGAAAGAGAGATGCAGAGAGAGAAAATGAAGGGAGATAGAAATGTATATAAATGAGAGCAACAAAGCGAGAAACAGACAGAGAGAAAGAGAGAAAGAGAGGGAGAGAGAGAGAGGGATGGAATGGTTGTAGTCAGGTCAACCAGAGCAGAGATCGAAGGCCTGCTGTCTTTGCATGTCCACACACACACAGACAGACACACACATACACACACACATCACACTAACACCTCTCTCCTCACTCTCACACTGTGAAACATCCAATGCGTAGACACACACAGACAGTGGAGTCTGTGTCAAACACATAGACACACACAAACAAACACACACACACCCACACACACACACACACACACACACACACACACAAACACACATCTCCATAGTTCCGCAGTGCCTCCTACACACTTCCACTCAGCCATGTTCTGCCTACATTCTGTAGATTCCTCCCTTTTTTCATCTTAATCCTATCATTCTGTCTCTCTCTCTCCCTCCCTCTCTCGCTCCCTCGCTCATCTTTTTCAGCTGTATCTTCCATCCTCTTCTCTTGCTGCGCTGTAACCAGGCACCCACACACACACCCGAGACAAGACAAGGGGAACTACAGCAAACACTCAAGAGACACACACACACACACACACACACACACACACACACACACACACACACACCAAAGTCCTATCAAATCAAGCTTATTATCCAGAAAATGTCACCTCGGCTGTGCGCTCATGATGGCACCAATATTTTCTGCTAACCTGCATATTCAGAGCAAGGTTTTCAGCTCATCACTCACTCTCTCACATGGACAGACACACACACACACATACACTTTTTATCTCACACACACTTTCGCTCTCTCACACACACACACACACAGACACAGACACACACACACACAAACTTTTTATCACACACACTTTCTCACACACACACACACAGACACACATAATGCATAATGATATGAATTGGGGTCACTTCTCCATTTGAGATCAATTAGGCGCACTAATGGCTGTGCACCGGGGTCTGGACACACCCCCTGTGCTAACACCTGCCCTCTGGAACCCCACAGCTGGACAACTGCCACAGGGGCTCCCAGCTGCAGGGACAGGGGCAGGGGCAGGAGCATTGCCCTCATCTGTGTGTGTGTGTGTGTGTGTGTGTGTGTGTGTGTGTGTGTGTGTGTGTGTGTGTGTGTCCATATATTTGTTATTATGGGGAAAAAGCCACACACCATCGTGTTTTTGCTATTTACGGCTCTAAACCAGTCCACGCGGCCAGTTTCAATCCAACAGATTGTGTTTAGCGGCAAACATGCACAGAGACAAACAAACCCACAATACAGACAGCCTTAAAACACACAATACAGACAGCCTTAACACACACAATACAGCATCAGACAGCCTTAACACACACAATACAGACGGTCTTAAAACACACAACACAGACAGTATAATCTCCCAACTGTGTGTGTGTGTGTGTGTGTGTGTGTGCCTGAGTCAAGGTGTCACTTTTTTACTCCGGTGAAAATTTGATGCGCATCCAACTTGCTTCCCCTGCTCCAGCCAACCTCTTACATAAGACAGAGGGGACGCACTTGAA
>NC_084995.1:10812171-10819671 GCF_963854185.1 Sardina pilchardus
ATGCATGCTTGAGTGCTTTTTTGTTGTACGTGTGTGTGTCTGTGTACTGTATATATGTACTACAGAAGGGCAGTGAGTGTTTTTACAGTCAGGAGTCAGTGTGAGAGGAAACTTGAGTGAGGGTGAAATGACAACACGTCAATCCTTCAGACACACACACACACACACAGCCACATTTACAGTAACAGTTTGACTGCGACCGTGTGTAGAGTGCTAATTTGTACAGTAAGTCACAGCCTACATTAAAGCTAAGAGAAGTGCTCTGCAGGAGGCTACTGCAGGCCTATGAGCAATTGCATGAAAAACAAAAGGAATCGAGGAGTGAAGAGTGCTAGCTGGCAATGCAGCTCTTTACCTCAGAGAATAACACGGTGGCTCCCTCAAAGAAATGCTGACATATCACACACACACACACACACACACACACACACACACACACACACACACACACACACACACACACACACACACACACACACACACAGAGAACTCTTTAGCCACCACTCTGTATCGGTGCTTCTTAATGATCCTATTGTGTGCTAGATGCATGTGGCAGACTATTAACTACAGTGAACAAGTCACACACTTAGCTGATCTGACCAGAGACAAGAGGCAGAGCAGAAAATGGGAGGAGATAGAGGTGAGGAGGTGAGGTGAGGAGGAGATAGAGGTGAGGAGGAGATAGAGGAGAGGTGAGGAGGTGAGGTGAGGAGGAAATAGAGGTGAGGAGGAGATAGAGGTGAGGAGGAGATAGAGGTGAGGAGGAAATAGAGGTGAGGAGGAGATAGAGGTGAGGTGAGGAGGAGATAGAGGTGAGGAGGAGATAGAGGTGAGGAGGAGAGAGAGGTGAGGAGGTGAGGTGAGGAGGAGATAGAGGTGAGGAGGAGAGAGAGGTGAGGAGGTGAGGTGAGGAGGAGAGGTGAGGAGGGGAGGTGAGGAGGAGATAGAGGTGAGGAGGAGATAGAGGTGAGGAGGAGAGAGAGGTGAGGAGGTGAGGTGAGGAGGAGAGGTGAGGAGGGGAGGTGAGGAGGAGATAGAGGTGAGGAGGAGATAGAGGTGAGGAGGAGATAGAGGTGAGGAGGAGAGAGAGGTGAGGAGGTGAGGTGAGGAGGAGAGGTGAGGAGGAGAGGTGAGGAGGGGAGGTGAGGAGGAGATAGAGGTGAGGAGGAGATAGAGGTGAGGAGGAGAGAGAGGTGAGGAGGTGAGGAGGAGAGGTGAGGAGGGGAGGTGAGGAGGTGAGGTGAGGATGGGAGGTGAGGAGGAGATACAGGTGAGGAGGAGATAGAGGTGAGGAGGAGATAGAGGTGAGGAGGAGAGAGAGGTGAGGAGGTGAGGTGAGGAGGAGAGGTGAGGAGGGGAGGTGAGGAGGTGAGGTGAGGATGGGAGGTGAGGAGGAGATAGAGGTGAGGAGGAGATAGAGGTGAGGAGGAGAGAGAGGTGAGGAGGTGAGGTGAGGAGGAGAGGTGAGGAGGGGAGGTGAGGAGGTGAGGTGAGGATGGGAGGTGAGGAGGAGATACAGGTGAGGAGGAGATAGAGGTGAGGAGGTGGTATGCCAGAGGCAGAGGCTGGTAGTCACGACTCTTGGGTCTCCATCTCGGTCTCCACATCCATATTCATCAGGGTGACAGTCACCGCTCCCATTGCTGGATTAACACAAATCATGCCCACGCACACACAGCCAGTGGGTGGGCAAACACACACACACACACACACACACACACACAGTTTCTCTCTCCATCAATCACCTCTCTCTCTCTCTCTCTCTCTCTCTCTCTCTCTCTCTCTCTCTCTCTCTCTCACACACACTAGGCCCTAGTTTTACTTGCTTTCTGTATCTCAGTCTCTTTACACAAAGATACAGACACACAAGCGAGTGTACACACACAGACACGCACACAGATATACACACAAATACTAATATACACATACCAATACAAGCTCTATTCCTTGCCTTGTTTCAATCTCTCGCTCTATCTCTCTCACACACACACACACACACACACACACACACACACACACACACACACAAACACCTGAACTGTGAAAGAGTGTGAGGAAGACATAAGAGGCAAAAGTAGATTACATCCATCCTCTTAATCACTACACTCCTCTATACAATTGTACTGCGCAGGTGTAACATAGTCAAAGAGCATTGGGCTCTTACTGTGTGTGTGTGTGTGTGTGTGTGTGTGTGTGTGTGAGGGAGAGAGAGAGGGCGTGACAGGGCAATAAGAAAGGGTGAGTAGAGTCAGTGAGATGAAAGGCTAGATAAGGAGGGTGGAGGAGGAGGAGCGCTTGAGAAGACAGATGAGAAGGAGAAGAGTGGCCTAAGAGAGAGCATCTCACATCAAGTGCCCGCATGACAAATGGCAGGACAAACACACACACTCATCTGTACAGTAATGTACTCTCTCTCTCTCTGTGCGTGCGTGTGTGTGTGTGTGTGTGTGTGTGTGTGTGAGTGATGAGAGTCTATCTGTGCCGTCTGCTGCGCTCTGGTTCAGAGAAAGATTGAGCTCTGTGTGTGTGTGTGTGTGTGTGTGTGTGCGTGCGTGTGTGTGTAGTGAGTAACCGGCTGAGGCCCCAGATTACTGTCGATTAAAGCACAGCCTCAGGAACTCACTCCTCTCAACCATCCAGCCAGAGCTCTCACTAGTGCTCTCTCTCAATCAAATTCAAATTCAAATTCAAATAGCTTTATTGGCATGAATGTAACATTTTACAATGTTGCCAAAGCAGTAATTGCATCAAATAATTAGACATTAATTATAACAACAATTAATTATAGCAACAATTGACATGGACTATGGAGAATACTAATAATAAAATAAATTAAAAAAAAAAAATGATAATAATAATAATAATTATAAAAGAACATTAGGACATCCTCACTCATACACACACACACACGCACACACACACGCACAAGCACACACATAATGATAATAATAGTAATGATAATAATAATAATAATAATAATAATAAAAATAAAAAAATAAAAATAAAAAAAAACTTAGTGGCTTGCCCAGTGGCTGTCTCTTGCTTTATGGCATTCTGTCACATATCGTGCCGCTAGTGGTAGTAATGTTGTGTATTCTCCTAATACAGTGAGGAGCACATGTATTTGATACCATGCTAAAACAGGAATATAAAATCATCATTTGACAATTGATCTTAATGCCTTAATTTAAAAAATGAGTAAAAATCAAACCGCCAAGGACACCAATTTTCTTTGTGATTGAAGAATGTATCGTAAATAGATAAATGTTTTCCTTAAATGCTAGGGGAAGGAAGTATTTGACCCCCTATGTAACCCTATGGGAATTTAACACATAGGGTTAACATAGGGGCAGGCAGATTTTTATTTTTAAAGACCAGCTATTTCATGGATCTAGGATATTATGCATCCCGATAAATTTCCCTTGGCCTTTGGAATTAAAATAGCCCCACATCATCACATACCCTTGACCATAGCTAGAGATTGGCATGGTGCTTTTTCCAGTAGGCCTATTAGCCTGTTTGATTTGCATTGAGCTCAATGAGCATCAAACAGGCTAATAGGCCTACTGCAAAAAGCACCATGCCAATCTCTCGCTATGGTGAAAGGTATGTAATGACGTGGGGCTATTTTAATTCCAACGGCCAAGGGAACTTTATCAGGATGCATAATAACCTGAATCCATGAAATAGCTGGCCTTAAAAAATAAAAATCTGCCTGCCCCAATGTTAACCCTATGTGTTAAATTCCCATAGGGTTACATTGGGGGTCAAATACTTCCTTCCCCCTAGCATTTAGGAAGAACATTTATTTATTTACGAAACATTCTTCATTCACAAAGAAAATTGGGGTAGTTAGCGGTTTTATTTTTACTCAATTTTTGAATTAAGACATTAAGATCAATTGTCAAATGATGATTTTATATTCCTCTTTTTAGTCAACTTTAGCATGGTATCAAATACATGTTCTCCTCACTGTATGTATTTAATTTTGATGTCGTTATTTAAATTTCTGAAATGTGGGATTAGTTTTTCAAATTTTGGGAAATATATTAATCTAATGTTTTCTAAATGTTTACAATATAAAAGAAAATGTTTTTCATTTTCAATTTCTTGTGTGCAGCATGTGCATACCCTCTCCTCTTTTGGTTGCCATGTCTGTTTGTGGCGACCTCTTTCTATGGCTAGTGTGTGGTCACTGAGTCTGTACCTAGTGACTGGTTTTCGGATCTGGGGGTCTTTTACAATGTATAAATATTCAGCTATTTCATAATCTCTTTCTAATGATTGGTATATTTCCATTTTACTTTGAGTTTTAATTGTGTTTTTCCAATGCTGTATGTACTTTTCTTTTTGTTGTGTCATGATTTTCTTGTGGTTTATTGTGTTGATATTTGAATTGGTGTTAGAATTTAAATTTATTATTAATTGGCTGAGGGCACTCTTTGTAATATTTTGTTCTTGACACCATAGGGCTTGATATTTGTAAGAATGTGGGTCACTGGACTTGAGGTGATTGTAAAATTTAATTGCTCTTTTTTGGATTTTTATTATTAATGGAAATTGACCTAATTCAGCTCTAGCTCCATTATTTGGTGTTGATCTATGTACTTTTAGTATGCCTTTACAAATTTGAGTATGAAGTGATTCTATGATTTCTTTTTCCCAGTTATGAAAGTCTTGATTTCTTAATGGTCCCCATATCTCACTCCCATACAGCGCAATTGGTTCAATTATATTATTTACAATTTTTAGCCAGATTGGAATTGGTATTTCATGTTTTATTGTTTGTTTGATTGTGTAAAAAACTTTCATTGCTTTATCTTTTAATTCTTTTATAGCTAGATTGAAATTTCCAGTTGACGTGATTTTTAGACCTAAATAATTGTATGAATTTGTGTGTTGAATTATGGTGTCGTTAAGTTTAAATATTGATTTTGTTCCATGGCCCCTTGATCTGTTTTGTAATGTCATGATTTTTGTTTTTGCAATATTAATTTTTAATGCCCATGTTTGACAGAATGCATTTAATATGTTTAGTAATTGTTGTAACCCCTCTTCAGTTTTTGACATAATTACCAGATCATCTGCAAATAATAAACATTTAATCTCTGATTCTTTTAATTTGAACCCTGGAGCGGATGAGTCATTTAGTTGTTTTGCCAATTCATTTATATACATATTGAACAGTGTGGGACTTAATGGGCATCCCTGTCTAACACCTCTTTGTTGGTGGAAGAAGTCTGTTCTGGAGTTACCCATTTTTATTGCACAATTGTTGTTTTTATACATGGATTTTATAGTTTCAAATGTTTTTCCTCCGATTCCATTATTTAATAGTTGTAAAAATAGGCCTTCATGCCAAACTGAATCAAATGCCTTTTCAAAATCTATAAAGCATGAGTAAATTTTTGATTTGTTTTGATGTGTGTATTTCTGGATAATTGTTTGCAGGGTAAATAAATGATCTGATGTTCTTTGTTTTGGTAGAAATCCAATTTGGCTGTTGTCTAAGATGTTATGTTCTTTTATAAAGTTTTGAATTCTTTTGTTTATGATTGAGCAAAATAATTTTCCAAGATTACTATTAACACATATGCCTCTATAATTGTTGGGATCAAATTTATTTCCATTTTTATATATTGGGGTAATTAGGCCTTGATTCCAGGTTTCAGGGAAGTTACCTGTAAAAAGAATTATGTTAAATAATTTGAGTAGAACCATTCTAAATTTTGTATCAGTATATCTAATCATTTCATTTGAAATTCCATCGATACCACACGATTTGTTTAGATTGAGTTTTTGTATTTTTTCTATTAGTTCTTGTTCAGTTATATGGAAATCAAGGGGGTTTTGATAATCTTTGATTTTTTCTTCAAATATTTCCAGTTTCTTAACTATTTCTAATCTAGTTGGGGTTACATTTACATTTTTATATAGGTTCTCAAAGTGAGTTTTCCAAATGTTTCCATCCTGTAGAGCCAAATTGTCTTTTGTTTTATAAAGGGTATTCCAATTTTGCCAGAAGTTGTTAGTGTTTATTGATTCTTCCATATTTTTGAGAATGTTATTTGTGTGTTGATCTTTCTTAATTTTCAGGGTTTGTTTGTATTGTTTGAGGATTTCATTATATTTAAGTCGTATTTCTTGATTGTTAGGGTCTCTGTGTTTTTGATTAGAAATAGTTCTTAGATTTTTACGTGAATTCCTACAATCTTGGTCAAACCATTTTTCCTTATTGTATTGTGTTTTAATGTTTGGAGATTGTTGTTTTTTCATATTGCTCATTATTGCTGTTTGATGGAATATTTTTGTAATATCATTTACCATTGTATTAGTACCGTCATGATTCTGGGGGTAGATTTTGTTTAGAGCCACATCGAGTAACATTTGAGTATGTTGATTGCTGATAGCCTTTAGATAATTGTCTTTGGTGTCCTTTTTCCATTTAAAGATATATTTTAGTTTTATCATTTCACAAGGTTCATTAATTATTTGATTTGGTTCTCTCTGTTTTAAGTAGATTGTTATTTTACTATGATCTGAAAGTGGTGTAAGGGACTGTGAATGCTCTTATGTTATTTTCTTCGATGTCTGTTATAATGTAGTCAACTGTACTACAGCCCAAAGGAGAATTGTAAGTATATTGTCCAAATGAATCTCCCCAGATCCGGCCATTGACTATGTACAGACCCAGTGACCGACACATATGTAGTAGGCTTTTTCCACTTTTGTTACTGGCTGTGTCATAATTGTTTCTGTTTTTATTTGTTGGTGTATGGTTGTTAATGTTATTGATGTATTTATTTCCTTGAATGCTGATTAAGTCCGGATCAATTCCTGTTCTTGCATTTAGATCACCACAAACTATGACATTACCTTTACTTTGAAATAGATTGATTTCCTCCACTAATGTAGGAAAATATTCCTCACTGTAGTAGGGGGATTCAGAGGGAGGTATGTATGCTGCACACAAGAAAATGTCTTTGGTTGAAGAAACAATCTCTTTTTTGATTTTTAGCCATAAATTAAATTTGCCTATTCTAATGGTTTCTATAATGTGATTCAATTCCGTTTTGTACCAAACAAGCATTCCTCCCGAGTCTCTGCCTTGCGTTACTCCTTTATTTTTTGTCGATGGTAAAACTATTTCTCTAAAGCCTATTGGACAGCCACTGGACAAGTCTCCTCTACTCCATGTCTCTTGTAAGATTAAGATATCAGAGTTATTGATCTCTTTCAGAAACTCTGAATTCCTGCTCTTCATGCCAAAAATAGATGACCTAAGGCCCTGAATATTCCAGCATGCAATTTTTAAAGAACTCATTAGGAATAATGCTTAAGCTGTTTTTGTAGATTTGAGATAAACTTAAAAACGTTGGTGAACATAGAAGATCTATCTATCTAAATATCTATAACATTCTCATACATATTATACATAAAAAAAAACAAAATAGTAGACATACACGTACACATACAGTATACATATACAGTACACACACA
>NC_084995.1:10824671-10834671 GCF_963854185.1 Sardina pilchardus
GATTTAGAGGGTTTTGCATTCAACTCAAATATTCCTTTCCTAAAAATGGCATAATTTTTACATTTATCGGTTGCATGTATCGGTTATCGGCTTCCCAATTTCATAATTATCGATATCGGTATCGGCCCTGAAAAAACCATATCGGTCGATCCCTAACACAGACAAACACATATGCACATGAGCACGCACATACTGTATGTAAACAAACAGACGCAGACACACAAACAAACACGCACACACACACACACGCACACAGGCGATGAGCCGCAGTGGAGTGTGTGGTGCATGGCAGTGGGTCGGCGGCTCAGTGAGTGGAGTGGCGGTGGGCGTCCATCACTAGCTAATAATGGGCCTGTAAACACACATTAAAGGGAAGGGCCACCGCGCCGCTACACCATGATGAGTAGGCCTGAGTGCTGGACCTGCAGCCCCCTGCACACCACTCACTACTCCTAATGCCATTAAGCTGTGTGTGTGTGTGCGTGTGTTTGTGACTCTGTGTGTCTGTGTGTGTGTGTGTGTGTGTGTGTTTGTGACTCTCTGTGTGTGTGTGTGTGTGTGTGTGTGTGTGTGTGTGACTCTGTGTGTGTGTGTGTGTGAGCGTTTGTGACTCTGTGTGTGTGTGACTGTGTGTGTGTGTGTGTGAGATTGACAGCAGCTGTTTGGTGTAAGCGCTGCTAATGGTTGGCAGGAGGCAGGAGAGGAGGCGGCGGCCACTCGGGCACATCGGCACCGCTCGCTCGCCCCGTTGCCCGGGCAACGGCGGTGGCGGTGATTCATAGAGCGTGTCGAGCTGCAAAATAAATTTCACACCTTGCTCTGCTGACACCGGCACTCCCAGTGTGTGTGTGTGTGTGTGTCTGAAACGGTGGTATTTTCACTGTGTGTGAATTACATCGTACTGTACGTGTTTGTGTATAGGCTATGTAGTGTGTGTGTGTGTGTGTGTGTGTGTGTGTGTGTTGGGGAGCCTCATCCTCTGTGTGTGTGCTCCACAGGTAGTCTTGTCAAGCACACACAGTGTTACCGTGACTGGGGGGTGATACTGTTAATGGGGGGGGCATGTTAATACGTGTTTATGTTTGTGTATGGTTTACTTGAAACACCAAGCCAACAAAGGCGTGTGTGTGTGTGTGTGTGTGTGTGTGTGTGTGTGTGTGTGTGTGTGTGTGTGTGTGTGCGCGCGCTTCCATTTCTCTTGCTCGCTCTGTGTGTGTGTGTGTGTGTGTGTGTGTGTGTGTGTGTGTGTGTGTGTGTGTGTGTATGTGCGTGTGCATGAGTGGCAATTAAGACAATTAAGACTGAGCCAGAAAATAGCCAAAGCAAGTTCAAAAAAGGTCTGATGGCTTGATCCGCCCTTAACAAATGTGCGACTTGTTAGGACTGTTTAATTTCCCCTCTGTATCCCTCTCTCTCTCTCCCATTTCCCTTCTCTATCCCTCTTTCCCTCTCTCTCTATTTACCCTCTGTATCCCTCTTTCTCTCTCTCTCCATTTGCTAGGCCATTTGTTTTCGTCATGGAAAAACCCCAAAGTCAAAGTAGACTTCTGATTAAGGTGCACACTGCTTCTTCTCTTATTCCCTCTCTCTTTACTCCTTTCTTCTCTCTCTCTCTTCGTCTCTCCCCTTTCCTCCCTCTCTCCATCAGCGCTCTCCTCTCCCCTGCTGCAATGCTCATTAGCTTTCTGTCAGTCTTGCTTTCTGTCTCCCCTGCTCTATTTCTCCCCCTCTCCCTCTCTCTCTTTCTCTCTTTTCTCAACCCTTTCTATCTGTCTCTCTCGCTCCATTTACTCCCCTCTCTCTCTCTCTTCCATTCTCCCTGCTCCCCTTTCTATCTCTCTCTCTCTCACCATTTCTCTCCCTCCCTCCCTCCATCTCTCTCTCTCTCTCTCTCTCTCTCTCTCTCTCTCCAAATCCTCACTATCTTTTTATCTCGGACTACTCCCTCCTCCTCTCTCCTGCTACATGATTTCACACTAACACTTTCTTCTGCTCCTTGCAGTATTTCTCTCCTCTCTACACCTCTTTTCCTTCCTCCTCTTTCTCTCTTTCTCTTTCTCTCTCTCCGTCTCTCCTCTCCCAGCCTCATTGTGCTTGCAGTTAAAGCCTCCATTCTCCATAACTGAAGAATTTACACCCACAATTTTGGCTCAGACCGTGTTGATAAACAGCAGCAAACTTTCTACTTCCATCCCTCCCTCACTCTACACCTTCCTCTCTCTTTTTCTCTCACATTCTGTCTACTTCTGTCTCATTCCTACCTCTCTCATTCCTCTTTCTCACTATCCTTCTCTCTCTCTCTCTCACACACACACACACACACACCCACACACACACTCTCTCTCTCACCTTCCCCTTCAGCATGTGATCCATCTGCAGCTAATGGACACTATAGGTGTCTAGTCTATAGGGAACAGATTCACACAGGGAATCTGAGTGTGTGCATGTGTGTGCGTGCGTGTGTGTGTGTGTGTGTGTGTGTATGTGTGTGTATGTGTGTGTGTGTGTGTGTGTGTGTGTGTGTGTGTGTGTGTGTGTGTGTGTGTATGTCTCAATTATGACTTGTGTCCAAGAACCATCCAACAGCCAAAGGAAGTTAAAAAAAGAGGATCTGAAGGCTTGCTATTTCCCATACGGTGCGCACAAGCACACACACACACTGCACAGGAAGCTAGCTCTGGTACTCCACAATCACTTGAAGACAGCTGCAAAGCATGTCTGGAGCTCCGGGGCCGCAGTGCTGTTGGTTTTCAGACGTGTGTGTGTGTGTGTGTGTGTGTGTGCTGTGGAGTTGGATCTGTGTGTGGGACTCGTGAGGTATGGACAAGTGGACGGAGTGCACTTGTGTTGCAACTCAGTGCTGCGTACAGTACATGTGATGTGTGCTGCTGTATGCATGAAGCATAGGAAAGGTTTTCAAGCAAATGGGAATATAGTCACACACACACAGACACACACACAGACACACACACAGACACACAGACACACACACACACACACACACACACCACACCGCCATACCAGGTAGAGACAGACAATCCTATTCATTGTGTCGGCTCAGACCTGGCTGTGTAATAATGCATGAGGCCAGGAAGGGGAAATGGAGAGACTGTTTCAGTATGATCACTTAGAAGAAAGGGCTGAAATATACATGTCCTCTCTCTCTTTCCCTCTCTCAAACACACACACACACACACACACACACACACATGGACAAATACCATCACACATGTCCATTCACACACACACACACACACACACACACAGCCCTGTCATTTGGGCTATGTCTTCCGGAACAGTCTCTCTACTCTCACAGCCATTACTAATCTCTCTCTTTCTCTCTCTTCTTCACTCTCTCTCTGCCCACCAATGGGAGCAGTGCTGAAGAACTGACTGGGAGTCTTGCAAGGCTTACACCAATCTCAGCCACAGGCTCACACACACACACACACACACACACACACACACACACACACACACACACACACACACACACACACACACACACACACACACACACACACACACACACACACACACACACACACACACACACACACACACACACACACACACTGTTGTTCAGACTAAAGGAGTTACTTGAATAATTACACATGGAGTGTCCAAACGTTCGCAATTCCAACTGTATGGATGGAGCTCCTAGGGGCTTCAGCAGAGTAGAGCACACACTGTTCTAACTGAACACACACAGTTCTTAAACACTGAAGACACACTGAACACACACCGTTCTTAGACACTGAACACACACTATTTTTCCCCTCAGAACTCCGCATGGTCCATTAGCACATCTGACTACAGACCTGCAGTACTAATAGTATACTGTACTTAACTATCAACTAAGTCTACTTAATTGATGGGCATTCAGTGGTGCTGCACTGTCGTTGACCTACAACACACTGGAAGGAGACATCACTGAATGTGACATGCAGGCTCGTGAGCGGGTACCAGTCTCCAGGGTTCAATATAAAGGAATTAAAGAGGGAAAGAAGGGAGGGAGGGAGGGAGGGAAAATGAGTGGTAAAGAGATCTACCACTTGATTCCCTCAGAGGAACAGGGGAAGTTTTGATTAAGTTTTCAGGAGGAGAGAGAGAGAGGAGGAGAGAGAGAGAGAGAGAGAGAGAGAGAGAGAGAGAGAAGAGAGAGAGAGAGAAGATGACGATTCTCTCCATCTGTTTCGCAATACCAGAGCCCTCATCCCATCTTAATACACCAACTGTCGCTTCATATAGCAAAAAGCCTAGAGAAAACAAATAAATGCTCACTGACACACACACAAACACACACACACACACACACACACACAGTAAACACGTGCATGCTCTCTCACACACACACACACACACACACACCTACACACACACACACACAAATATTTTTATTCTTTCTCCTCATAATAACCTCTTGGTTCTTTCCCTGCTGGTAAAGGGGAAAGAGCTTCTGGTATTCTTATTGAGGAAGCAGAGTCAGAGCCAATCAGAAAGCTCACTCCTGCTCAGCATTTGTTTTTAAAGGGGATTGTGCTGCTCAATTTATTCCTGAAAGCTTGTGGTACGTGATGTGCAAAAATGTCCCTCAAACGCAATGCATAAATGTATTACCAGGTGGCTCTGCTTTTACAAATGTACTGTGTACTTCTCTCTCCGTCTGTCTGTGTCTCTCTCTCTCTCTCTCTCTCTCTCTCTCTCTCTCTCTCTGTGTATGTGTGTGTGTGTGTGTGTGTGTGTGTGTGTGTGTGTGTGTGTGTGTGTGTGTGTGTGTGTGTGTGTGTGTGTGTGTGTGTGTGTGAGTGTGTCTGAGTGTGTGTGTGTGTGTGTGTGTGCGTGTGTGTAATCGTGAACCTGACCCTCCTGTCGCTCAAGCAGTTCTGGAACAGAGTGCCAATCAGCCACTGGCTGAAGCCTGATCCTGTGGGCTGTTTTATAAAGCATACAAAAGGGTGTCGTGTTGCCCAGCCTCGGCCATTGTCACAGATATCATTTATTTAGGCTGGGGACTTATTGATTGGCTGATGAATGTTCCGAATGCTGGTGCTGGGGGAGCGAAGGGGGGTAGACAATTACATCTCACCGTTAGAAGATAACTCCCTCCCCATCCCTAACTACACACACAGACAAGCTAGCACATGAGGTGCACACACACTCACACACACACACACACACACGCACAAAGTGTACAGGCACATACACAAACAATTAGTCTGTTTAAATCTGATGCCTTCCGCGTGGCACCGGGGTGCAATTAGAAACCAAAGCAATATCACAATCTCCCCCCACGCCCCTTAAATCAACACACAGCACGCCCTCACGGAGCCTCAGACCCTCTCCGCATAATTACCCCTGTTGTGTGTGTGTGTGTGTGTGTGTGTCTGCGCTCCCTCTCCCTCCCATCCTCTGGCCCTGCTCTCCTTTTTCCATGGAACAAGTGAGGCGGCCGGCTGGATTAGCCGCTGCCGGTGATGCTCTTTTTCCCACTCCACTAGCGCTGTGCCCTGGCGGCGGCTGAGTGTGGGGCCAGGCCTGGAGATGTCCCTGGCCACCGGGGCGCCCACTCAACAGCCCAGCAGAGCTGCCTCACCTGCTGCCTCGCCATCAGCTTCTTTGGATTAATGGCCCAGGAAACCACCAAAACTCTTAGAACTTTTTAAATGAGCCAGGATGGAAGTATGTATTCATGTATGCATGTACAGTATGTACTGTATATATAGGACAAAATAGTTGAACACGGTTTTAAACTCCAACTCCCAACTCCAACTCCAGTTTAAAACCGTGTTAAACTCCAAACTAGCGTCAGAGCAATAATTGCCCCCATAGTGATTTTTTTAACCCCTTCAGTGGAGATTAACGAACTTCTAGCCAGAAACACAACACTTCTGCTTGCTGTTACCGTTTGACGGGCCTGAGTGAGACGACAGGCGTATGCTCACAGACAAATGGAAAGGGATCAGTACCAAAGCATACGAGCACATTCTCATGGTCATAATCCAGCACCGCAAACCAGCACGACCATTTAGGATAATCCCACATCTGGAGCAAAGTGTAATCCTGCATGCTATTATAGTGCTATGCTATGTGACAATGGCTAAAGACACAGATAAAGGGAGTTTAGTTACAGCTTTGCTGAAATCTAGAGGAGCTGATAGTGACTGTCTATCGATTTGCACAAATGCAATAAAAGTGAAGACTTACCTACGAGTGAGGAAAAAGGACAATCTAGAATATTTCAAAGAGATTTCAAAGAAATCAGATTGTCTTGCTTGAAGAGCTAACACACACATACAGTACACACACACTCAGACTCCCTCACACCTCTCACCTCTTTCAGGATCTGGTGCATCAATCGGGCAGTCTCCTCGGACACCCTCCAGGGGTCCTTCTCGTCCACGAGCATGGCGTCCAGCGTGCCTTTCTCCAGCACCACGTCGAAGGAGCCGTCGGCAAAGTCCAGGCGCCGCGCGTCCATGCAGAGCCAGCTCATGCCCGCGCAGTCGGCGTGGCGCTGCGCCATGGTGGCGATGCAGACGGGCGAGTAGTCGATGTTGGTGATGGCGGCGAAGCCGGCCCGGTGCATGTCCGCGCTCATGGAGCTGTTCCCACAACCTGCACGGCACAAGCAACGGCACACGCTTGAGGACGCCCAGACACATCCACACACCTGCACACCTGCACAGGGATCTCTGGTCCTTCACACCCATTTTGGACAGAGACAGTTCAACCACAGTCTGTATCAATTATTAATGAAGATATTTTATATTCAAATGTAAAGATTTACAATACTACCTCTGTGGCTCCTGGATCTAATGATAAAAAAACTACATTTCTAATTTCACATGTGTATTTCTGATGATCTACCTTCTGGACCAAACCAAACAGACTGCTACTAAAATGCTGAACCGTACAACCCCTGTGCTCCCTATTCCCTCCAACAAAGTGCTGGACATTGGAGAAAAAAGGAAGTAGCAAAGCAAGATCAAGACCCCTGGTCTGATCCATAACAAGCTCACCACAAACCTGAGGTCAGGGAACTAGGGAGTGGGTGTGTTACCCTCCGTAAAATTAAAATGGCTCATCTTTGGCACACACACACACACACACAGGCGTGCACACGTCATGAGAAAACATGAGAGCATGGCTGAATCTGGAGGAACAAACTGTTTTCCTGTTACCATGAAACAAATACGGGGCAGAGCCCGGTCAACACTCAAGCTCTCCAATCGACCCTGACACATCCTGCCTCTTGTGTTCATGCCGAGACGAACGGGGAAGAAGCCATTTCTACAGACTACATCTGCATGATCTGCCATTAATCTGACCCTTCCATGAACTTGGGTCACTTCACCTGGACTTTTGGATGAGTGGACAACTAACTGGCCTGCCAATCAATGAGGGCTCCTTGTGTGGCATCTGTACCCCCACCCCCTCCCCTCTCCCCCGGAGGAGGGAGTAGAGAGGGTGCAGGAGGGCGCTTGAGGCACAGCACAGCACAGCACACACACACACACACACACACACACACACAAGGAGCCTGTGCCAGTCCTGCAGTCCAGACCGGGACGCCAGCCGCCAGACCTTCAGTTTCGTCCTCTGCTGTGGGCGGCTCGCCAGCATCCAACGGCCAAATTAGAAAAACGGCTACTCAGGACCACACACACACACACACACACACACACACACACACACACACACACACACACACACACACACACACACACACACACACACACAGGATGGCACACACACACACAGGATGGCACAGTCAGCCCCTGTGACCACGGTCCTCTCGCGTAGGATCCCGAGTAATGAATGCGGCATCATCGACAGCCCAGGTGCTCTTACGGCGGCTTACAATGATCGATGATCTAAAAATCGGATTTTCAATTAAGCCCCCACTGCGGCCTTTGTCACGCCCGCCCGTGACAGGGGTTGCCAGGTTGTCCCTGGAGTCCTCCGCCGCGCCCCGCATGGCAGTGATTAATGAAGACGGAGAAGGGAGAAGGCAACGCCACGGGGATCCCTGACACACTCTCCGACTGGCCACTCCGCACTTCTGTCCACACTAGAGCGGAGAGCGCTGACCCTTACTCTACATCATGTCCCTCTAAATACTACACACTCCACAAACAGGTGGACACTCCACTTGTCCAAGGCTCACTTGTAGCAGTAACATGCAGCTTTACGGTGGGTCTGGGTCAGAGTATAAGGCACCTGATGCTGCAGGGGGGACGGACAGCACATGGGCATCACTGCACTTCCGTCTTGTGTGATGTGCACCGTGATACTGATCTGCACATTAACACACACTCAAGGACACGCCGGATCACAGAGGCTCAGGAGGTTTAAGGCTTGAGGAGGCGCAGGCTCCAGGTGCCTTCAGAAAGCCCCTCCATCCGGGTGTGTGTGTGTGTGTGTGTGTGTGGAGGGGGGGTAGACAGAGAGAAAGATGGAGGGAGAGGGGCAGACAGAGAAAGTAAAGCACACAGAGATAAAGATAATGAGAAAGAGAGAGAGAGAGAGAGAGAGGAGCCATTTTAAGACTGTGAAGGAAGCATAGCGTAGGACCCTACTGAATGTCCTTGTGTGAAAACGCATCTGGGAGACGGAGAGGTATTGCTCTGGTATTGCGCTGCGTCTGCTTTCTGAGAGCTCGTCTTTTAATCTCCAAATTTAGCTTGCGTTCAGCACGGCTACTTAAACACCGTCGAGAGAGGAGAGAGAGAGGAGAGGACTTCTTCAAATCAAGGTGACAGTTGGCACAAAGCTGCAGCAGAGATAGGACATATCAATCCTTGAGATTAAATCACAGATCCAAACCTGTGCCTAAGGCAACGCTGCTGTTGCCATGGTTATGTGAAAGACAAACACCTGACTTAAAAAAGAATACAGGAACAAAACTAATGACAAATTATTCAAATTCAATGCACTAAGTTGACAAGTCATGAATATTGATGAAGTAGCACCTCTGACTTTGTACATAACTTCTCTGTTCTTCAGGCGAGTGCCAGTAAACAGACTGTGGGTTGTGTCTGAAATACCACTCAACGACAACAACCTGCAAGAAAAAGTTTGTACAGACTACAGAGTTCTCCTCTAAATGTTCTCATCTCAAGATGACGGGAAAGGATTTTTAATGCATTTCGATCTACAGTGGGGAGACAGAGGACACTACACATACAGTACCAGCAGAGATCAGTTGAGAGACCAAATGACCTCACCTTTCATAGTACAGTTTCATTGCATTGACTAACACTAATCTATTGTTCTCTATCTCCTCCTGCATCTGGTACAGCTCCCCTGGAGAGCCACTGGTGTGGTGAGTAAGTGTCCTTCGACTGACGCTGAAGATATTGGCCATCGCTTATGAAACGTGCGTACGACATAAAACAGGCGTATGACAGGCGTACGCTTAATCTCCACGCAAAGCATGGCATTTAATCAATTTGAACCTGAGCGGTGGCTACACAAGAATCTCACATCAAGTCACAACTCACGTATGCAAGTTTTTCAGGCGGCATAAACTTCCTGCACATAAGACTTCCTGCACATCTGTTTCCAGCCGCCACATTTATCAACAAACGTTTATTCTTACGCTGAAATTGGAGTGATCCCACGAGTCATGAATCCCACGTGATCCCCATCGTAAGGTGATGTTTGCACTCAGATCTACGCTTAACGATTTTTCATTATATATACTTTGATATCATTTGAAGTGATAATTTTGTCTCATGGACTCCAAGCGTACCACAACACCCGTAGCACAGTTTGAGAACCACTGCTCTGACTAAAGGCACGCTCAAAGTGAGTTTAGCATGCCTGTAACAGTGCCAGAGGAGAGGAGACAGAGATCACAGAACACAAACCTGATAACAGGAGAAAAAAGAAAAAAAAACCTGTGCGAGGTCTCGAAATTAAAATAATTCAAAAGAAACAGCAAGTCACACCTGTGCCACTGTGTGTGAGTATGTGTGTGTGTGTGTGTGTGTGT